>NC_143488.1:68190804-68443304 GCF_027475165.1 Benincasa hispida
CTATTTGTCTTGAAATTCCAGAACATAAAGTAGCATCTGTAACAAGAGAGACATAATCCTCCAAATTTTTTGTATTTACCTGGGGAAAAGGTCAAAATGTATGTTGTGTTATTTAGTGCAACCATACAAAAAGAAAAATCCATAATCAGAGTGAAAATTGGCATTACCATTGAATTATCTTGAGAAGAAGTCAAGAGATAATCAGGATAACCAGGAAGAGTAAAATCAAGACAAAGATCCTCAATATTGGTATTATGATAATACAATTCAAGTTTGGACGATGAGTTCTCTTCATAAACAGATTCCAATAATTTACTTCTGTTAACCAAAGCTTCAAACTCAAGCAGAATGGTTCCGAGCTCTGGATCAAATGATTGGATATCATATATACTCACCTCCTACAAGAATAAACAAGAAAATCAAATAATGGAATACAAAAAAAGACAAGAGGAAGCACTTGAAAGAATTTCATGCAGGTACCTGCCCAAGTATTAGTTTATAGAAGGTTTTGGAAAAGTAGATATCCAAAACCCTACCATCTTGAATGGCCTTGGCCACAATTTGCCCTAGAAGTACGAACTTTTTCATTACTTCGGAAAAATGTAGCTCATCTGTATCCAGAGTTGATGGCCATGGACGGGGAAAGAGTCCAAATGGAGATCCAATAGTTTCTCTGCCCTCAATGTTCAGACTCTTTTTGGATATAAATGCATCATGATCCCCTCTCCACATTCCGAGGCCATACTTCTGAAATTCACGACTGACAAGAGTATAGAATTCTAATGTTGGACCAAGCCCAGTGCCAACTTCTTCATCATATTCCACCTCAAGGAGTACTTTCTGATGTGCATACTGATTCATCATTTTGGCAGCAGAATCTAGAATTTGGTTGCGGTGTACTAATACCTTCTTACGAGGCAAGCCACCAGAACTTGATCGTACGTCATTTGAGGTTCCCAAGTCACTGTGTGATCTTACATGTAGCTGGTATTGTGGCATGCCAAATACTACTATCCGAAAGTACTTGCGTCTTGCCTCAAAACTAAATAAGAAAGGGCATGAATCCATAAGTTCCTTGCACCATAGAGGCATGCCACCGATAGAAACAGCAGAAAAGTCCCTCATCTGCTGTTCAAGTTTTTCAGTCAGTTTGCTGTTTACAAATTCATTCTGTGACACTGAAGGAACTGATAGCTTTATATTGTCCAAGGTATTAATTCTCCCTTCAGAAAAAGCACGGATTCTTTCATGTGACATAATGTGAAATGCCATTCTGTTCATGCCCTCTATGCTCCTTAGAAGAAATAAAACATCATAAGCGGGACTTCCTTTTGCCAAGTCGGAAGGCAGAACACAATCTAGAATACCACAGAAAAATGAAGAGAACTGCAACATTGGGGCTTTGTCAGATGCAGAAAATAATTGGTTACAACTGTTGTCCTCCACTTCGCCAGTGCTTTTATACGTAATTGTATACACTCGGCTCCATACTTTTGTGCCAGATATAGTTTCATTTTCTTTAATGTGTTGTTGGAGAATTGCCTGGTAAAGTGTCAAGGTGGGCTCCAGCTGCTTTCCCTCAAGGTAAAGAAACAATTTAGGAGTCGTACCTTTCTTACTGCAAGATGCAGAACACTGTGATTTCTCATCGACGCTGACTTCTGCAGATACCTGAACCAAAACAAGGTTACTATAATTTTAGGAGTGTGCACATTTTTTTAACATAGAAACTACTTTCATTGAGAAAGAATGGAAGAACACAAGAACATATAATTAATTACAAAAATGGACTCCAACTAAGAATAATGTTGTCCAGCGAATAATTACAAAAATGTGCCCACACATTTAGGAGTGCACACATTACCATAGTCCAGAATATAATCAATGCTTCAATCACGGATTAAGCGGGCAATCAAAGAGACAGTACTAGAAATGTGAGCCAACCAGTTACACGAGAATATTCAGCATAAAACCATAATATTTTTCCTAATTAACTTGGAAGTAGAAAAAGGCATCAGTTGAATCCAAAAGGATCCAGTGCCACGGATGAGGCTGCAAATTCTAGAACTGATCTATCTTATAACACAGTTTTATATATACTTCCAAAAATGATCAACTTACAGTATAAATTTCAACTGATTGTATTCTTTCATTAAAAATAACTGAGCTCAAACCAAATGGTTTAGGTATGTTAGCCATAGTAAATAACCCCTACCTCAAGTATTTTACAATTTAAGAGCAGTATTTATAATTCTTGCAACATTAACAATATTTCAAAAAGAAAACAGGAACAGACCTGAATTTCAGGCAAATCTGTGGACATGTTGTCGGACTCCACAAATTCTGAGTTAACACCCAAGCAAGAACGTACATCTGAGAGTAGTTTGACTTGATGCTCCCTCAGGCTATCGGCTTCAGAGGACTGCTCAGCTTTTTTTGTGCCAACTTTGGGCCATAGAAACCCTTCAATGGCATTCAAAGAAGAAAAAGGGTCAACACTCAGGATATCCCCAGTAATGTCACAGAGATCTGTTTCTCCATCTCCTCTCACAAACCGAACTTTCAAACAAGGATGTGGTATACACCGAGCATTTGGGACTGTAGCAAAATAGTTCCTATGTTTGAATCCCTGGCTTAAAATAACAGGAAAGTTTTCTAAAGACGAAAGTGAGATTTGTAATTTCCTTATCAATACTAAAATTGGCAACTTTACAGATGGGTGGTCTGAACTAGATAAGAGTAGCCTTGCAAAAGCCTCAAATCTTCTTTCTATAACTGAGAATTGTCTAGATATAGTTTGTGGTTCTCCCTTTTTTATCAGATACTGACCATTAGTTATGTAATTTATAAATGACTTGACAATTCCACTTTCAATAAATTCAAAGGTGGATATGGGCTCGCCACACTTAAGCTTTGACATAATCTCAGCTAACAAAGCATAAAATTTTTCTTCATCCTGAGCTGGAGTGTCCTTAATTAAGGACAAGCTTAGTAGATCATCTAGGGCAGCAGAAAAAGTTCGAAGATTTTGAAGAATATCAGTCACTCCTTTATCAGTGTCACATAACTCTTCAGTAAAATATTTGTTTCTTATATGATTTGCAAGACTATAAACAGAATCCTTATCAAGCTTGCAGCTGCCTGTTTCTGCCGCTGAAGAGAAACAACTACTCGAAAAGGCATAACATAAGCACCTCCCATATTCTCTTGAAGACTTTTGACATGAACCAAATGATGAGTGGACACCAGTAAACACTGGGAAAATCAACTGTTTATACTTTTCTGGGGTTATCAGTGCATCAATTGCAAAATAGACACCCTCCTTGACAAACGATTTCAAAAATATACTGGAGAGTTTTTGCAGGATAATCTCAGTGATCTTTAAAGCTAACATCAGCACATGGTGGTCTTTTCGAGTAAACACTCCAGCCAGGAAACTGACGATTAGACAGAAAAGACCATTAGACTTTCGGAAGGCAATTTGAAAATACCATAAAAAAGAATATCAGGCATCATTCACCTAGAAATGTTGGCATTCTGAAGTAACTCGACAAGCATGTCAGATTCACCCAAACAGACAAACTTGTAGATAATAGTTAGGCAGCCGCAACAAACATACAGGTTTGCACCAGAACTAACCACCTGCAGAAGCAAAAATTTGATAATTAGGAGATGGGAAGAGCTAGAGCTTTTTTATTAGCTTAGAATAATAACCACCTGAACAAGCAAAGGAAGTATATCCAAACCAAACTTCTGCAGTTGTTTGGGATTACTGGCTAAAAAAGACACTTTTTCAGACAATTGTTCTGTCTTTGCATCTTCTGTAGGGAGAAGCTCGTTGAGCAATGTCAGGACTTCACATACCTGGGCAAAAAACCAATGACAATAAATTCCCATTATTTGTTTTTGGAAAAACACAAAGACAGACCCTACAAACCTGGAGGGGGAAACAAACGCAGAAAGACTTTGAAATTCTAGATCCAATGTAGGCCAATTATGAGCTATTGAACTATCACTTTTATTTGAGGAGAAAACTTAGGAAATGTCATCGATGCATTTCTTGATAGAAAAGGAAATGTCATCGATGAATGAAATGAGACAAAGAGTACGAAACGCTCCTAAACCCCAAGTGGGGAATTACAAGAAATCTTACCAATTTGTAATTAAAAAAGATAGACTGAAAGCTTAAGGACTGTTACATTTACACATATAGAGGGCATTAAAAAGGAGCAAAATATTAGAGCAGTGATTCTCCTAGCTCAGGCTACAAAGTGCCAGCGAGATCAGGTGGAGGTTTGGAGGTGGAGAGGATATATCCTTAACAGAGCATCTTAATTTTATAGTCTTATATTGCACATGCCTTCAATATATCAAGAATTTTTTTTCCCCTTTTTTTCTCCCTCTATAGAAACATTGCCTTTCCTTGAGAAAGAATGAAAGAGCCTTCATCATTATATAAAAGTTGAATCCATGACTTGAGATTTGAAAGAAAATTTTTAGACAATCGTAGTTATCAATTTATATCCTGCAACACTTAAAAAAAGGATTTCTGTGAAGTGTTTGTCAGAAGAATTATATGGGGGGAAGTCTCCTCTATAAGTTTCCTAGATATATATTAAAAAAAATTAATAAAATAAAATAACTGCGACTGCACAGTCAGAGTCTTTCCATGGTTTCAAAAACAGTACATGTTAATAGTCTAATACCTGGTTGCGCTGGCCATCAACTACAGCACATGAAGAAGACACCCCATGCGAGAGATTATAAACAGATAATATGTCCTTCAAAGTGTTGCTAATGTTTAGCTCATAAAGAGTTTCGAAAGCAACAATGGATCCTGAAGATAGTTTGATAAGTACACCAAGCAAATCCTGCAAAGGAAGTAGATAGTCATTTCATCATTCTTCCTTAAATATGGTGGTAGAGGCTACAGGGAGAAGTTCCTCCATATTGTACTAAAATAAAAATATACAAAATATTAAACCATTGGTCCCTTACTTGTATGATTCTTAACTTACATTGTAAACAGTCTGGGACAAAGTTGTTCGGCTATTCAAGTTTATAAGGCGAATGGCTTGTTGAATCAGCCCATGCCGACAGAGCCCATCCAAAAGCTCGCAGGATTGCTGTGTACACTCAGCTATTTTAATCATGCATCGAGCCACATTCTCTACCAGCTGAAATGTGACATTATAACAAGGAGAAGGTTTATAAACATAAAATAAAATAAAGCAATATGAAGCATTCAAGTCCAGTTATTTCAAACCTCCCCATCATCATACTGAAGGAGATTGCATAGTATAGGAACAGCCTCAATCAAATTTGGTGGACACTCGGAAGGTAGTTTTTTGCAGACATTCACCACTATGCGAAGAGCCGTTCTCTGATCCAAATCAGATTACACATTAAAATTTTCAATCTCTTGATCATGGGTTTGTAGGAACAAAATAATAGGAACATCAGTTTAATCAAACTGTCAAGATTGAATAAACATCCAGAAGGGCAAATGACTTACTTGTATGATAGTAGGAAAAAAATCAATAAAAGTTAAAACAGCCATAACTGCACCACCCTCCAAGCATGCAACAGGGTGTTCCTGTGATATTTTTTCCAATGCTTGGAAACACTACAATAAAACAGAAACTCCTTTAAAAAAATAGCAAATGTATCCAGCATTCAAACATAATATGACCAATGGACTAAAAATAACAATAAAGTGAGCATGATCAAATCACCTGTTCAGCAACATCCGAGTACTCAATAGCTCCCAGCCTCTTGCAGAAGGCAGGAACTCCACCATGACGAACTATAAAACTAGATGCTCTGGGGTAAGCATCGCATAAATAAGTTAAAGCCCTTAAAGCCAATAGCACAATATCTGAGTCGCTATCAAGATTCACCAAATTTACAAGAATTACAGATAACGAATCTGATGTCATGCTCGATAGTGAATTCTCCGTGCAGAATGACAAAACCTCACATAGTTCCCTCAGTAGTTCTGTTTGTACAGATGGCTCAGATTCTTCACCCAAGCTTGACAAAAGCCTTTTAAATCGTCCATGATCACTAGATGATCTTTGCCTCTGGTAATTTCGAAGATCACTATGTTTTTGTTCTGCATCATCAGAATCACAAGACCCGTAGGCTGAATCCTTATCATGTTCTCCCTCTGAACGACTGGAAGCAGAAGCAGAAGATGAAGTGTCCATGTCATTATCATGGATGCCAGGACTTGAATTAGTTGATGTCATGTGTAATTGCATAGATGAATTAGATGTGCTTGGTCTGAATTCCAGTGAACTGCATGCCCGTTTATCAGCCGGTAATCTATCCACAATTTCAGTACGCTTTTGGCCACGATTTCCCATTTATCATTTATTAGCTCTAGTGGAGATTTAACCCTCCTATATAATCAAGAGATCCAACATTGCATAAGATTGACACACTTTTTATGCTTCAACAATTATATTGCCTATGATCAGAATCAAACTATACAGCAGGACAAACATCAAATATAAGACACCATAACAAATGGTCTTTTGGCTCAACACTAACAATTTCACTTCAATAGAGCGAAAAGCTCCCATCGGTGAACATTCCAATCCGGAACTCATAGAGTAATCAGATAGAAATTGGAGCATTCGACTGAGAATTGTCTGTCTCAAACCTTAAGAGCTAAATATTATTTAAAAAAAAAAAAAAAATTACATACACCGTCAATTTGAACAAAAATAAAAGAACCTCTACTGCTCCAAGACTAACACAGGACCCGGAAACTCCACGGATTAAACCACCATTGACAAATAAATTTTCTATCATATATGCTTGACAATCTCGAACATATAACTAAGTTTCTCTAGTAAGCTCGTAAGTCGTAACTAGACCCCTTTTAACAGCCAAAAAAGACTAAACCCGAAGCGAATGCGATGAAGAAAGAGATCAAAAATTACAAATGTAAACACGGATTTACGATCAGACAAGACAAAACTATCTCATATTTCTTAGTACCTCAGCGCTGCAAACCGAAGACTCGCGAAATTCCAAAAGCACGATGAAAAAATATGGGAGTTTGTGAGGGAGAAAAATTCTCCGTCTACGCCAGAACGCACCTCCCGCGGCGGATGCTTTTATCGGTGATCGAAATTGTAAAGCTCTTTTGACGTCGACGATGATGAAAAAACAGAGCGAGAGAACGCCAGAGCTTAAAGATATATATGAAAGACTGAGAGAGTGAATATATTTGATCAAATTTTTTTATTATTATTATTATTTACTTCTCTTTTCACTTTTTTTTTAGGTATTATTCTTTTTATGTTATTCTTAATTTAAATCAAAAGGTTAATATTTTTTCAAAATCTACGACATATTGTTTTAATAGATTTGATTACCTATATTTCCATTTAAACGAATATCATATCAATATTTTAATTAAAAAGTAAATAATCATTTACATTCACTAAAATTAACTTGGTTGTTTGATATTGCAAAATAATAATAATAATAATAAATAAAAAGATAAAATAAATTTTGGAGTGATTTCACATCCTAATTTTTTTATAAAAAAATTCTAATTAGAATGGTTGGTTTACATTTGTAATGGTCTTTTTTTTTTTCCAATTTACCATCCAAATACATCATTTAAATATATTCATTTTAAATCTTACATAATTTAAATATATTTATTTTAAATCATTCTCATTCCCAAATAATTTTAAATCATTTCTTAGATTTCAAATCACATTATTTAAAATTTTTCTCTAACTTTTTTTAATCTAAATAGAGGATAATTTTTTTTTTCTCATCATAGACGTTAATAAAAAAAAATTAGGAAAAAATATGCATCCATTAATTTAATTTAGAAAGTCTTCTAATTATTCAATAAACTTTAATTTTGAAATAAAAGGTAAATTTGATCATCTTTCATTTTAATGAGATGAGATTGTCCTTGAGGAAATTTTAACTATAAATTGTTGTGCATATTATTTCATCATTGGTGAACTTTTCTTAAATCAAGATAATAATATATGAATTCAACTTGGCATAATATGGTAGATAATGTGAAAAAGTAGACTAAACCAATACTTAGACGATGGAATAGAATTTCAACCATAAATTTATAATATAACGATGAAATCAAATAATAAATTATGGGTGTGACTTTGGTCATTAAAGGGTCATTTGGTTTAATAAAATATTTGGAAATAGGAAGTTTGGGAATCAAAATGACAGTATTTAGTTGTGCATAAGAATGATTTTATAAACAAAAATTGTATTTGCGTAATTATGTAACATGAAAATCTTATTATAATTATAATAAATTAATAATTTAAATAATAAACAATATTTAATATATCAGTAAAAAGTTAATTAAATAGTAATTTTAATTATAAATATTTGAATAATAAGTAATTTATAATTAAAATTAACCAATTAATGTATTTAATGAACATTATACTAATTATAATATGATACTTAATCATTTTTATCATTAATTAAGTTCAACCTTAGTAATTTTTATTTTAATTAAATAATATAAAAATATATATTTTAATGGATAATATATTATATAAAAAGAAAATAAAATAAGATAAAACTATGATATATTAATAAAGAATCCTAAAAGTATTTTGTAAATATGATGTTAATAATGAATGAAGTAATAAAAATAATCACAATAAATAATTAATTTTTTATAAATAATCATTGATGATATATGTTCATAATGAATGATTAAATTACAATTAATCTCAATAAATAATTATTTGATTATTAAAAAAAACAAAGTAATAAATTATTGTTATTGAAAAAATGAATTTTAATACTAACTAAATTTAACTAATTTTAGTTTACTAATTAAATATATTTAAGATAGTGTTGGCTAATAAATTAATAGTTTAAGAAAAATAATTCCATTCATTTAATAAATTTTTATTATAAAAATAAGTTAAGTAAGTAATTTAATAGATCATGATTGATTTATTAAAATAAATATTTACATTATTTTTACTAAATTAATATTAATTAATTAATTAATTAACTACATTCAAAGTGAAATTATATGTAAAATGAAAAACAGATTGAGAGGGTAAAGGAGAAAACCCACGAAGAAATAGAAAACTCATGTGAGAAATAAGAATGTCTGATCCAGGTTAAGAATTGAAAATTATATGAGAATTTGATACCTATGCCAATTTCCATATATAAAACCCTCAAACCAAACAATCACTAAAGTAACTTTTAAAAGGCGTTAATTATGTGACATATTATAACTTTATCTCTTTTAGCTTACCAATTTTTTTTAATAATTTAATGAAATGTATTTGGCAAATATTGCATTGATTTTTAGCACCTCTTATCTCTAATCTTCCCCATATCTTCTAACATTGCACTCCAATTGGGTTAAGATGCACAAAATAATTCATTCCAAAACAATGTACAAGTAAATTTGAAAGTTGTAAGTAAAACTGAGACCTAAAAATAAAAAATTAAGAGGCTATATAACAATGTGGTTGAATGTAGAAGGAATAGAGTAAAATTTATGATTTAATAATGCATCCAAGAGTTAGACAAACGACTACAAATAGTATCAATTACAATAAATATTTTTGTTTTATATATTATTTTATTTGGTTTATTTTATACTATCTCTCTTAAGCATTTTTTTTTTAATAATATCAAGGTCATTGCATAAGTGTTTCGCAAATTTTTAAAGAATTACAAGAAGGGATTTTCATATATAAAAAAAACATCAAACTATGATAAACTTCTATCCTTCCCTATTAATGATAGATTTGTATCAGTTTCTATCACTGATAATATCGATGATAAATTTCTATTTGTTCTTTATCACTAATATAAATTGATAAACCTCTACTAGTGTTCTATCAGTTTTTTATCACTGACCTATCAGCGTCACTAACTATACTTAAATTTTGATATTTGTGTAAATATTTTTTTCCTTATTTTTCTATTTTTGAAAATCTTTCAATTACAAATATTACAAAATCTTTTTGTGATAAGCTCTATTGTTTGATAGAATCTATCGCTATACTTCTACCAATAATATAGTCTATAAGTGATCAACTTTATAGGTTGGATTTTAATTTTATTATATATGCTAATATTTGAGCTTGATCGTAATATTTACAATCGTCTCTAATATCAAAATTTTATATTTTAAAAGATATATATATATAAAAAAGATAAATATGTCTTATTTTGTGGTACAAAATTGTAGAGTTCCAAATGCCTAAAAATAATTCATTTTAATCATTTTCACACATGTTAGTGATTAGAGAAATTTGAGGTTATCATCCAACGAATTATTCAAATTTTCAAATGTAGCTCATAATCATAATAAAGGAAAGTACACAAACGTTAGAATTTGGGACAGCTCCATTTTAGACAATACATGCAAATTATTACTAAGTTAACTTACCTTGTCAAATATATATTTTTTTAATTAACCATAATTTATCCATCTTTATTTTCAAGTTTGGCCTTTAAAATTTTTATTCGGTTGGTATATTTTTTCCCACTATTTGATCCTATGTGCATTGCACATATTATATACAATTTAAAACATAACTTAATTATAAAAGTTTAATAATACAAATTTAGTTTATGAATAAGAGAGTTTGAATTAAAAGAAAAAAAAACTAAATTTAGAAGCCACACATGAAGATTAAAAAATTAAGAAAAAAAAACACGATAATCCTTCGTAAGTTTATTAGATAGTTTGATTATCTTCTTAATTCTAAACTTCAAATTACAAGATATTTTTCTACATTTTATTTATTTTGAATGGGATGATTTGATTATTATTTTACTTTTAAATTTTAATTTAAATGAAAATATTATATTGTTCTACTTTTGTAAACAAAAAATTGTACTTAATTTTAATTTAATTATAATTAAAACTAATATATATTTTTATGTATACATAAACTTTTAAAACTTATTTATTTTTTGAACATTTACAAGGATCTGATTTTAAACTTTATTTTGATTTTACAAATTATTTGATGTGTATTTACAATAGATTTGAAAAGAGAAAAAGAGTATAATAACATATAAAAAAGTAGTAAATTATTATACATTTATTGGTGTGTATCTACAAAAACTACACAAGCTTAAATAGTCAATCACTTTCTTCTTCATCATTTTGCGATCTTCTAAATTGCTCGAACATTGACAAATTTATTAAATCTTAAAAACAATATCTCCTTCTCCACCTTTTCAATATGTGAGAATCAATAGACGAATATAGAAAAAAAAGCTACAAAATATACAGAAAAGAATAAAGCTACAACCATTGCATTAGCGGTGCCATAAAGCTATTTGGAATCAGGAAATATTTTTAATTAATATTTAGTTTTCAATTTTAAATTCAAGATTTATTTTATATATTTATCTATTTCTCATCAAATCAAATATATTTTCTATTTTTTAGGTAAAATGCATCAATTTTTTTTTTTTAAAAAAAATGTATACCATATTGGTTTTTTTTTTAAAAAAAAAAATAAAATTATTTTCCTTAATATTTAAAAATTAATCTATAATAAATAAAATTTATCATACTAAACAATTATTTAAAATTTTAAATAACAATTTTTTAAAGAAAAAAATTGATTACAAGTCTATTTTAGTTATATCTAAAATAAGATGTTTTTATATTTATTTACCAACCACTCTAACCTATCTTTTCAACTTAGCTGAAATTTATCAAACACTATTTTACCTTTTTTTAAATTTATCAAACAACATTTTACTTCTTTTCCCAACTAATTTTCTATTTTAAAAGCTACAACAATCCTGAAATCTAGAAGAAGCACATACAAATGTGATAACTCCTTCTAAATCTAGAACTACAAACAATTTCTAAAGAAGTGGCCGAAAAAATTAGAGAGATAGTGGGTTTAAATTGAAACGTGAAAGAGGAAAATAAGAAAATGGGAGGAGTTACCTGACTAAAGATGTTTAATTTATAAAATTTAGATTTCAAATAATGATTATATTTTATTTTCATCCAAATCAAATATATTTATAAATTATAATTTTTTTTAGATAAAAGGATATTAATTTATTTTTTTTAATAAAATTTTCCTTTTTCTTTAACGTTATTATTTTTAGATGAAATGAGATTTCCATCCATGATATTTCTAGATAAGATTATAGATAAAATCTAAATCTAAATTTTTTTTAATTAAAAAAATAATTTTTAAGAATTATTTTTTATATAAAAAATCTATTTTCACTTCAATAGAAAAAAATAGAAAAGTATAAATATCCTTTTCCATAGTCATGTTAAATTTTAAATTAGATTTAGATAGCAAATAGTTTTTTTTATGTAATTTATATGATTTTTTTTATTGATTTTTAACGCGATTTAGAATTTTATTGTATTTAAAAAAATTCTCCCTCCATATTTTAGATAGTATATAGATATGATTTTTTTATTTTTATTTTTATGTTTTCTTTCATCTGAAATCCCGTCTGCTGCTCTAATCTCAAACAACAGAACTACTTGCATCTGGGTGAAATGACCTACCGGAACGCACTTTCCTGCCCCTTTCTATTCAAAAAATTAGAAGTTGCAAAGATCCCGTTCTTCTTAATTTGATTTTTTATGATTTAATGTGAACAAGATAAATATGATTTTTTTAGAAAAAAAATTAATATAAGGTGTGAATATCAAAAATAGAGAATCTTTATACCTACATATACATACAACGTGGAGTAAAACAATATTAGAAAAAATATTTATTTTCCTGAAAACTTCTTTTTACATGTATATTTAGATTATTTATTTATTTTTTTTTAAAATCTATACTCATTCAATGTAAAAATCAAAATAAATAGAAAAGATTATTTAATGATTTAAATATGAGAGTATATAATATATTCCTATTACTAAGGCAAAGGGAAATCAAAATTTCTTTACGCGGTTTCTATTCATTTTAGAAAGTGTAAAAATTCTTAGCATAATTTTTCTTCATTATCTTTTTTTCTTGTGGGTTGTTCTGGGAAAATTAAAAGATATTGTCTTTTTAGAAATTATTTAGGAAAATATTGTTGTTTTCAAACTATTTGTAAAAATAGAATTTTGAACCCTCGACCTTCCTTTGTACGTCCAACTTTGAACCCTCGATCTTGAGTGTGTTTAATTATCATTCCGGAGACATTCCTCTATCAAAAGATCGTATTTCTAAATTTTCATAAGGTCCCCTGGAATTCCTTCCAAAGGTTATTGAATAATTTTTACGGATTCTGTCATCTCATCAAGTCTGACTAAAAAACGAGCTAATGAATCTTCTTCTTTTTGCCACTGAACTTTCCAATCAAATTCGAGAGTGAGATTATGAGGGAAAGCGAGATTTTGATAGAGAGCGAGAATACTGTACAAATTTTCCTTTTTTTTTTTTTCTTTTTTAATTATTACACATTCCACCTTCTTCTTTCTTTCTTTCTTTTTTTAATTTTTCATTTTATAAAAACAATTTCTAAAAATATTTTATTGTTTTATTTAAACTCTAAAAGGAATAAATTAAAAAAAAAACTCGTAAAAAAAAATGTAAATTAAATATCTCATTTATATAAAAATAATTACAAAAATCAATGTGTCCCACAAGGCAGACGTCGTCGATTTCGAGCTGGTTGTCGTCGTCGACTTCGAACTTGAAATTGCTTGGGTTCTTCTTGATGTTGCTCTGGTACCTCTACAGGCGCTTCATAATATAAATATTCATTATGCTCTCCACGACCCCGACCATGTCCATGCATG
The DNA here is from genome assembly GCF_027475165.1 of Benincasa hispida. Taxonomy (NCBI): domain Eukaryota; kingdom Viridiplantae; phylum Streptophyta; class Magnoliopsida; order Cucurbitales; family Cucurbitaceae; genus Benincasa; species Benincasa hispida. The sequence continues at coordinate 68,204,588 of NC_143488.1, forward strand.
TATGAAGACGAAAGACCAGCCTTTGAGTCATAATGTTCTGAACCAAATGCTGGCATTATTATCATCAAACTAACATAATCAGTTTGACTCTGTGTCTGCATCATAAGGGGCAACTCTTCCACATTATGTGCAACCTCATCAAACTCATCCTCTTCCCGGGTCCTCTACGTCTAGGAGCTGGTGGAGAAACAATAGGTATATCGTACATATAATGAATTTCCTCCATATAGCTTTGGTTGTCACTACATATAGCAAGAACCTGGTTCGGATTATTCGCAACCTCACGGATCTACTGTTGTTCGATCTCTATGAATTATAAAACAATTAGACAATATTTAAAATAAATTTAAATTAAAAATAATTAGATAATATTCATTCATTTACTAGATGACCCACGGCTACTCCCGGACGAGTGACGTAGCTGATATTATTATACCAATGAATATATTCTGGAGTGACATATGTGTCAAACTGTTCAACAGAAACCCCACTGCAATAAACCTTGCACGATAGTACCATCGCACTACTAAATATGCAACTTTTTCGGACCAATCTCCAGTCCTTAGGTCAATATCATGCAGTACGGGTTCAGTATTACAAGGCGATGAGACATCTTGCTGAAAATCGAATTGTCTCATCACCCTGTCAGGAAGATGTCAGTCACCAATGTGAAAACATATGAGATGACTCATCGTTCGCCATATGTTTTGACTATTCGTACAAAAATTAGGCAAAGTATGCATAATAATTTTGTACGGCTCCCAAATAACCTGAAACACAAAATATTATATTAGAGAATATTAAAGACAAATACAATAAAATGTGAATAAAATAATCAATTAGGTTTAGTGTAATATACCTGTTCAGGTTGAAGCAGATCAAACATGTATCTATACTGGCTGACTACATATGTGGCTGTCCTAGTCACACAAAATTTGTCTCTCTACCTAAATTTTTAAATTGATAATTTAGAATTTAAATTAACTAGATCAGTGATATAAAAATTAAATTGAATTAAAATAACATACCGAGAACTGTAGGCTCATCCAACTCGCTCCCAAGCCCATAGTTGCAAAAGTATGAGAGACCCAGCTATCTCTCGAACCTCAGGTCTTGTTGCTGTCTATACAACCATGCCAAGCATGCTCCACTCCACGAATACCGCCCCGCATCATGGAGGTTAGCTAACAGTGGCAGGAACATCAAGTGAACAAAATGACTTGATTTATCTAAAAATAGACTTCCACCCATTATTTGTAGTATATATGCTCGTGCATATCTTATGAAAGTTTCCTCGTCTGCATCATCTGTGAGCTCACGAAATTGTGTTCCTAACCATATTAAACTTAACTTCGATCCTTTAATCTTGTCGGCAGATGGGGTCGCACCGAGGTACAATTGAAAAATTTCTAACCAGTCATCGTACATCACTCCAGTGACCGGCTCACCGTTAATAGGTAACCCTAACAACACTTCTATGTCTTGTAGGACATATGGAATGTATGCGTCTCGGGCCTCCATCTCTCGACCAAGACTGTGATCAGATGCCAGTAATAAATCCTAATCTGGCAACCCCATAGAATCCAGATGTGCGCAGTAGTGGTAGTATTCGAGGGTGGGGTGGGATAGTGCGCTGGAGAACTACCTCTCGACGCTGCAAGATATTTCTCCAATAGTACGATCTCGCCATACAACATATGATCGATGAATGGACTGGTCGTACAAAACATCAGGATCAACAAGTCCTGGGTTTAAAGCCATGATCTGAAAAAAAATATATATATTAAAATTGATGACTATAATTGAATAGTAGAAAAAAGTGTGAGGGTAAAGAATAATATAAAACTTTATAATTACAATAAAAAAAATTGAATATACAATAGATTATTATAAAAAAAAAATTGAATGCACAATAAATTATAATAAAAAAATTGAATATACACTAAAATGAATATATAATAAAAAAAATTATTTATTTTTCAATCCCCAACTATCTGGAGCCCATCTTAGTAACGAAGGACACTTTCTTCGATTATGTCCTAACTGGTTACAAAATCCACATCGTTGTCGAGTGGCCGGTTCTGTCCAATCCATCTCATTGTGATAACGTGAACTTTTCGGTCTCAACGATGGATCAGGATGTAAGACGAGCATATTAGGGTGCGTGATCCAGTAATTTTCATGTGGTACAGATTGAAATTGAGGAGAGTAACATTCAGCATACGTTGATAATTTGTAGTAGTCCTCAATAAAATCTTCGTAGTTCATATTAAAATGTAAGCAAACGGCCATAAAATGCGAGCATGGAATGCTGAATGCTTGTCACTTGTTACATGAACAACATCGCTCGGACCTGTTTAGCCTCAATATTTGAACGTTTCCTCCTTTGGCATTGAGACTATCACGTCTGGTCTTCACATGAAATACACCTTCATACCGATCGTATGATTGTACTTCATGTTTACTAGATTGTGCAGCCCATTTATTTATTTTGTTGTGTGCATACCTGGATTTTTACTCCACTTAGTATTATAAAATATGTTTGATATAAATTATTAATAATATATATATATATATATAAAATAATATTACCGCATGTATTTATCTTGACGCTTAAATGCATCCCTTATTTCTTCTCTTCTTTTCTCGAAATAGTTCACGCATTTGAATAATGTTATCTGAGCAAGAGCATTTATAGGCAACATTCGAGCTCCTTTGAGGACTCCATTTATGCACTCGAATAGATTTGTCGTCATCCACCCATATCTGAATCCTCCATCATGGCTTGAGTCCATTGCTCTAAACTAATGTTGTAAAAAAAAACTCAGATAGCTCCGATTTATTCCTTTGATATCTTCAATTGCTTTGTTGAACTTTCGAATTTGAAACTGACACCCGACACGATAAACATAATTTTTCAATGAATTAAATTTATACTTTTTTATTGAAGTTGCTGACGATATGTCAATCAATCAGTCAATGCATGCAGGGAATCGTGCAAGGGAATCAGAGCAGGGGCAGCATAATGATATATATGCACTTTTTCAGACTTATGGAAAGTAAATAAAGTGAAGACGATTTCCATGTGGTAGACCACGTCAGCTGACTAGTTGACCGTTTAATCCATGTGGCAGACTCAATCTCGCTCTCTCAATCTCTCTCTCTCCTACAATCTCGCTCTCTCCCACAATCTCGCTCTTTCTTACATTCTGCTTCACCCACTTATCTTCCTTGTCGAGGGTTGAAGTTTCGACTTATGTATGCCAGAATTTCAACCTTCGACAACCTAATATACAAAATTAGTGAGATTTCCTTTTCCTTGTCGAGGGTTGAAGTTTCGACTTATGTATGTCGAAACTTTAACCCTCGACAACCCTAATTTACGTATTGTTTTCAAGTTTTTCTTTGTTTGTCGAGTTCTCAACGTTCGACCTCTACATTAGTCGAATCCTCAACCCTCGACTTCTAGCCTCAAAATCCCAAAACAACAATATTTCTCTAATAAGTTTCAAAACAACAATATTACTCTAATAAGCTTTGAAAACAACAATATTAATATTAAATGTCTGATTGTTCTTATCTTATTCCCCATACATTTTATTTAAATGGATAAGAATCTGGTCCTTTTTTAATCTAGTTTAATAGCTTTCAACCTAATCAATTGGTTTATTTTTTTAAAACCTAATATGCATATCAATAGAGTTTATCAACTTCTCTGCCTCATTTTCTCCCAAGTCATTTTTCTCATTTTATTAATAAATAGTCTTCATTCATTTTAGGGTAAATTTGGAATTTAATTAGGACTGGTTTGAATGACTATATATAACTTTTGATAAAATTCGTTAAATACACTCTAAAATTGTTTCAAAAGCTATTTTCAATATTTGAATCTAGAGTGATTTCAAATGCTAATTTTAACCTTTATCATATTTTAGTTTTTTAGTACATTAGTTGTGGGATGGGGATTGAACCTCCCCACCTCTAGGATGGAAGTTCTTCGTCAATTAGCGAAGCAATTCTTTTGATCTTTTAAGTAATGTATCATCTTAGGAAAGTCAAAAGGTAAAGCATGGTAAATTGCACTTAATTTATTTACTAAAAAAATCACTCACTTAATAATCATTTGGACCTAAATTGGAAAGTATTTTTCTTTTTGAAAAAATTAAGTATATTTTTTCTCAAATTCTTATCATCATTTACATATTTTAAATACAAGAGTCTAATTCTTAGTTAATTTTTAAAAACAAGAGCAAATTTTCAAAAATTATTTTTTAAGTTTTTAAAGTTTGGCTTGATTTTTGAAAACATTGATAAAAAGTATTAAAAATAAGAAAATTTAAAGGTGAAATGAGTATCTATAAATTTAATTTAAAAAAAAAAAAAAAAAAAAAAAAACCAAAATGATTTTGAAACAGATCATTGATTTTTTGTATATAGTTTTTTAAAATTAAAACTATGTATACCTTTTTCACCTTTAAATTTATTGCTTTGTTATTTACTTTTACAAATCTTTTCAAAAACTAAATTCATTTTTACATTTTTTAAAAATAAATTATTTTTGAAATTTGATTAAAAATTCTACTAAGAGTTAAGATTTTTGTTCTCAACATTTTAGTTCTTCGTCCATCATTTATGGGAAAAAAACTTAAACTTGTCACATCAACGTTATAATTTCAATCAACGGTCACTTGTGATCAATTAAAAATTTCGTATACAACATAATTTTGTTGAAATTAATGATTCATAGATATTCCTATATTGTTCTATTGCTCTTTGTTAAAATTAATAAATAAAGTGGAAACATATGATTCTTAAGAAATTTCAATAAAAAACCTATTAAATAGACACATCACAACTTTACTTAAACTTATAGTGCAAATTTATTGAAACTAAAAATTTAGAGTAGAAATTGATACAAGTCGTGGAAATAAAAACTTTAACCACTATTTTTCTAATCCCTCAAAGATATTAAATGCACTAACTTTATGATTCAAAAGTCAAATCTGACCGACTAGTTAACAATCTGTAAAGAAGCTAAAGGACCCCACATGTCATCATTCTTAAGACTTGAAAAATTGAAGCATTTGTGCTGGATGGCATACCCATGGGTCATTACATCATAAAGGCAAATTTATCATTCTTCTCTTAGTAACTTTAAAAGGTAAGGAAAAGAAAGTTAAGGTTTATTTATTTATTTTGGTCGAAGAGGCTCTGTTTCTTGTTTTTTCGGTAAATATTTTTCATTTTTGTAAAATTATTAGAGAAGAGAACAGAATTGTCCATAATCTAACAATTTTACATTTTTCATCTAAAGATTTATCTTTTTAAGACAGAGTTAATTCCTTCCTCTATTTTATCCCACATCTTCGAGAGGGAATGATGTTTAATTGCTGGATTATGTGGGTTTTAATGGATCTCAATTTTAGAAGAAAGGAAGAGAGGGAAAAAAGGGAGGAGGGTTAAGGTAAGACTATTCACCATATAACTCATTCCTACACCAATCACCAATGAACATAACAAAATTAAAGTTAAAAGTTAGAATCCAAATCCTTGCATCGTTATACCTTGACTAATCAGATCAAATCACGTGTTAAAGATTTTCATTTTATTGTACCTCCAATCAATTTATGTGGTTAAATTATAAATGTGATTCTTATGGATAGAAAATTGTTAAAATTTGATCTCTCTAATTATAAAAGTTATAATTTAATACTTACAATTTAAAAAAGAAAATCCTAAATGATCCTTATAGTATATAATAATATCGATCTCCTAAATAGTTTTTATCATTTTAAAATCTTTGTAAATAATCCCTACCAAAATAACTATGGGTGATCTATACCAATGACTATTTGGGAGAGATTTATAATTTATTTTCCTATTGACAAACTTACTTCAATTATATAAAATTAAATTCTAATTATAAACCATATAATTCTAATTATAAACCATAAAAACTAAATTCTATTTTTCCCCCCAAATCATAGAAACCAAATTTGTAGTTTAACCAATTTGTGTCATTACACATGAACAAATCATACATTTAATTGAACTATTTGACCGCCAATTTATCTTACTATTTTAAAATAAAAAAATGAAAAATAAATAGATTCACATATCAGAAACCAAGATAAACACAAGAATAAATGAGTTTACAATGCATACCATTCATTTCATCTACATAAAAGAAGGATTTAAGAACTTCTAGAAGCAAATCATTCCTGGCACAATTTATTGTTTTGATTAGGAAAATGATTCTGAACAAAAAAAAGGGGAAAAAAATCCAAAGGGTGCTACTGCTACTAAGTCTTTTTCAAGATCTTCAAGACCCTGCCAAAGGTTGTAAGGTTTACAAGTCATGAATAAATGGGATCCCCAGGACTTGGAACCTCTATTAAATACAGCGTCCTAACTCCAATCCAATAGACAGCCATAATAATATACAAAGTTTCAACTGTTTCTACAATAACAGTATCAAAACCACCCAAACTTCAAATAAATAGACTCAAATTTTGCTGTTATGCTGAGCAAAGATCTCCAAATTCAACAGTTTACATGGTCGATTCGAGGCAAATTCATTCAGTACCTTGCATAGGTACCATCAGATGCTGGGCTTGTGACTGCGAAATAAAAAAAAGATGGTATTAAACCTTGGAGAGAGAGAAGTAAATTTTGCTTTGGAATTACTTATTAGATAAAAACACTTCTAAGACGCTACTTGAAAGTTGAAACTACTGTGAATAAGTAAAAATTCCTAACATTGTACTTCAAAACAGGCCCTTATTCCTATTCTTGCTTATTTATATCTTAATTATTTGTACAGGACAACCATTTGGCAGTGTAATATTTTCATTTGCATTAGAAAACTCATTGGATATTAATTATTTTGGGTGGAAGGCAACATGATCAAAGCCTCTAGATTTACCACTTTTGACCATTTTACACAAAGGGGGATGATCCCAATACAAAGAAGCTCAAAAAAGTTGCCTCATTTTCTAGGTAACCTAAAAAAGATACAAATACCAATATATTGCCCTTTCACCAAGGCTAAAAGGGAAATAGCCTTTTACTGCTATAAGCCATCTCCTTGAAACGTTCAAATTTGTATACTAATTTATCATATATTTCAATTTTCAACCAAGATTTTGATATGAGAGCTCTAAAACAAACCCCAAGTAATATAAGATATGCTTTGACAATGACGAAAGAACTTTAAGAATCATGAAGATATAAACATAAACAAAACTAATATGCTTATGCGAAGAAGTTACTAAAAGAAGGGGAAAACAAAAAAAACAACTTAAACCACTCCATGAAGGGGGAAAAGAACTTAAACAACGAAGTTACTTTACTAGTATAGAAGAGTGTGGGGTGGAGTGTAAATAACAAACATTGTCCAAAGAAAATAAATAACAGATGAAATTCAACTTGTAACTCCAAGTCCCCCAAAAATAGTTCTTGACATGCTTTTTCTCTACACACCAACTATTTTGATGTTACACTAAGAATTCTAGCAAATTCTCACAAAGACCTCTGGCCGCCACAATCGACAAATAGATCAAGTTCCAAACACATCCTGTTACCATTAGATGGACAGGTTAATGGGGAGACTACCAAGGACATTTGTATCACTTGATGACAGAAGAGTAGACATGACTTTTAATCAGATGGACAAGCACTCCTGAAAGTGCTTCCTCTAAAGTTATTTTTTAAAGTAATTCGAGAATTATCAAGATAACATTTAATTATATGACCAAATACCATAAGAGTTTTGACAAAAGTAACTAATTACCTAAAAAAACCTTCCACAATCCAAGAGTCATTGCAAATTCACCCTAAGAGCATGTTTGGAAATAATTTTGAAATGTTGGACATCATTTTTCCAGATTCAAAATCATTCTAAAACATAAATTAAATCATTCAAAAACATTTTCATGCTTGGTTTTACGCTTTCAAATGTGATTTTTCATCCCATCAAAATTAATTTGGAATGACAAAATGCATGTGTTTTAGACTGATACTGAAAATGGCCAAAAAGGTTTTAATCATTTCAAAATCAATTCCAAACATGCCCTGTGTATGCCCAAAACTGCTTCTTTACTTCTTCAAAAGACATTGTGAAAGTACATGCATATTATTATTTGAGAGTGAGTGTGGGAGAAAGAGAGAGAGAATGAAAGAGAGAGAGAGATAGTACTTGAGAACTTGCATAATTAACTCCTTGGGAAAACGACCCTTGATGAGCAATCTATAGAATTGAAAAGAGAGGTGGTCAGAAGAAAACACCAAAAATCCAGCTCAATGGAAAAAAAAGGTATATCGAACTCATATAATTGACCTGGGAAATAGAGGTTGGATGAGCTTCTTTCTTAGCTGACGCATCACCACCTTTAGCAGACCCCTTAGTGTCACCCTGTAAGACAACACAAACACTAAATAAAAACCTCCTAATTTCATACATGATGTTGACAATTCACAGAGACAGTAAAGAAAACTCTATCTTACCTCCGTCTAAAACGCCCCCAAGTCCAAACCAGCAGGCAAAAAAATGCAAAAACCAAAGCATCCACCCATCAGTTGAAGAACACAACGAACAGCAGTAAAATTAACCACCAAAAATAAATAAAGCTCCATTGATAGTTTTGGTTTATGGTCCTTGGGAAGCGTGCTTGTTTTCTCACGTTTTCTTTACCATGATTTTCATCTAAGGAAATGAAAATTTTGAATTCATAGCTAAATTCCAAAAACAAAATCAAGTTTCTAAAAACTTTTATTTATTTTTTTTAGTTTCCAAAAGCTTTGCTTTTGTTTTTGGATTTTGACTAAGAATTCAAACATTTCTTTATGAAAGATGAAAACAATACTAAAGCAATAATGAGAAAATAAGCATATATTTCAAAGAACTGAAAACTAAAGACGAAATAATTATAAAAAAGTGTCTAACAAAGTTAACAAGACTAGAAAGCTCCCTGTTAAAACCATCAACCGAATCGTAAAAGTAGATAATGAACAAGATGCAAATGTAAATTCTATTTAATACAGTTCTTTCATCAGAGTTAAAGCATTAGAATTAGCCGACTGACTACCTCTCTGTATTTCGTCAAGTAGGTTTTAAGTGGATCGATATAATCCTCAAATCCAAGAGTGGCCATGGCCCAAAGTAAATCATCTCCATTAATCGTCTTCCGTTTCTCTCTTTGACATTTATCACTTGCCCTAGAAACAATTCAGCCATTGGGAGGGAAAAAAAACCCCCAAATTCAGAACATAGGAGAAGGGAAAATCAACAAATCAAAATTGATCATAGAAATACGCCCATACTCGCTGGTAATAAAACTGATAAACTCCGATACACATTCTTGTACGGTTTCTTTAGCATCCTTGGCAATCTTTCCATTAGCAGGAAGAGCCTTCTTCATGATCCTGCTAATATTCGCAATAGGAAGAAACCTATCCTGTTCACGAACATTAGACCTCGGACTCTGCTCACCGCTCTCATGGCTTCCTCCGCCGGGACTCGCCGGAGCATCAGCCATTTTCAAACCAAAACCCTATACGCGAAACAACATCATCAATCCCAGAGACCAGAAAAAAAAGAACAAAACCCATGAACAAGCCCTTCAAACGCAAGGTCCAGAAGAACCCAGAAGCAAAAATGGAAGATGGGTGAGAAATTAGAAGGGAAATACGAAAAGGGTTGTCGGTTTGAAGAGAGACGATTTGAGAGAATTGAAAAATGGAAAAAAGAGAAGAAATAATTCTTTTACCTGGTGGGAGAAAACGGAAGATTTGTAATTTGGGCGCGAGAGAGAAGGAATTAGATCGGGTGGAAATGGAGTGGTGGAATGGAATCGGACGATGGTGAAGATAGGAGCAAGGAGACGACTGAGATGAGAGAATCAAGTTTATCAGCACCGTTCGTTTTTGTTTTTCCCTTTTTCAGGGCAAATTCAGAAGAGGAAAAGGGCAAAAACCAAAGCGCTTTTTATTTTCTTATTTTATTTTTTTTCCCTATTTTTTGGAGGAATTTTATTTTAAATAAATAACATTTTTCCGGGTTTTTCCTGCGGTTTGCCGGTTTCTACTCTCGAATGAGCTTAACGAATCAGATCTAAACACGTGTTGCTGCTTCTCATCGTTGTTTCCCAGCCACTCGTCTGGCGGTCGCTAGTTTATGAAACGACGTCGTCTTTTTTGCCGACTGAAATCGGCTCTCTCTCTCTTTACTGACTCATTGATAAACAAATGGCCGAGTTACATAAAAGCGACACGATTTATTTATTTATTTAATTCTGATTGTTTTTAAGATAATTAAATATTATTTTTTAAAAAATATATATTAATTTCGACTATAAATTTATTATGTTGTCTAAATTGAAACCATAAACTTTTAATTTCATCAACGTTTACTCTAAATTTATATTAGTGTTACATTTTAATACTCCGTTAAATTTTAACTAATTTACTTAAGAATTTAACATAAATTTACTTAAGAGTTTTAAAAAAAATACTGTCAAATTCTTTATAAATTCGTTAATTTCATTGAAATAAAGTTTTACACCAAAATAAGTTTAATCAACACATAAATTAGTCATGTTGAATTACATTATTATTGTAATTCTGAACTATCCTCTTATTTTTCTTATGATTTTACAAGAGGGAGCATCCCTTATATATACAACTATGTTAGTCAATTATGGAAAAACTTATAACGGCAAAAAATTGTACATATGGTAAGAATAAGAATAAATACAAATTACAGGGAATAAAATCCAACTGGATAAGGGAAGTAGAAGGCTTTTCATATTCAACACTCCCCTTCAAGCTGGGTTGTATATGTTGATTAAGTCCAGCTTGTTTTTTTTAAGTTTTCAAACATATTCTTGAATAGGGCCTTTGTAAGTATGTCAGCAATTTGCCTCTTGGTAGGTATGTAGTTGAGTGAGATGCTTTTGTTTTCAATTTTTTCTTTAATAAAATGTCGATCAATGTCCACATGTTTTATGCGATCATGATGGACTGGGTCTTTGGCGATACTTATAGTAGCTTGATTATCACAGTGTACTTCCATGGTTCTTCTGATTTGATTTTAAGTTTAGATATAATGCTTTTGAGCCACATTCCTTCACATATTCCTTGAGCTAGAGCTCTTAGTTTAGCTTGGACACCGCTCCTGGATACTACAGATTGTTTCTTACTTCGCCAGGTGACTAAATTTCCCCAAACAAAGGTGCAATATCCGAAAGTTGATCTTCTGGCTATTTTTTAGCTTGCCCAATCGGCATCTGTGAAGATTTCGATGTTTCTTCTCCTAGATTTCTTGAAGTATAATCCCTCTCCTGGAGCTCATTTTAAGTACCTGAGTACTATATACACAACTTGCATATTGTCTTCTGTTGAACTGTTCATAAATTGACTTATAAAGCTGACTGCAAAACATATATCAGGTATTGTGTGAGTTAGGTAAATCAATTTTCCAACTAGCCTTTGATACTGATCTCCATTGTGTGATTGTTTTCTTTGATTATGTGATTGTTTGTGTCAATTGGGGTATTAGCAGACTTGCATCCAAGCATTCCAGTTTCCTTTAACAAGTCAAGGACATATTTTCTTTGAGAAATGCTTAAGCCCGTTTTTGAGCGGACCACTTCCATCCCTAGGAAGTATTTAAGGTTGCTTAATTCTTTTACTTCGAATTCCTTGGCTAAGAGAAGCTTTAGATTTCTTATTTCTTCTTCACGGTCTCCTGTGGATAATGTCATCTACATAGACAATGATAATTGCTATTTTACCCGTGCAAGAATGTTTGACTAAGAGAGTATGGTCAGATTGACATTGTAAGTACCCGTTTTCCTTTACCACTCTTGAAAATTTATCAAACCACACCCTAGGGGATTGTTTTAGGCCATAAAGGGATTTTTTGAGTTTATATACCTTATTTATGATTTTAGTAGATTATATACCGGTAGGTATATCCATATGCACTTTTTCTTCTAAGTCTCCATTAAGGAATGCATTTTTTATGTCTAATTGGTAAAGAATCTAATCATTATTCACAACTAGGGAAAAAAGGACATGAATAGTATTTAATTTTGCCACTAGGACAAATATTTCTTGATAGTCAATGCCATAAGACTAGGTGAAACCTTTGGCAACGAGTCTAGCTTTGAATCTATCTATTTCTTCGTTAGCTCTGTATTTGATGGTGAAGATCTATTTGCATCCTACTGTTTTCTTCCTTAGAGGTAGGTCTGTTATTTCCCGTGTGTTATTCTTTTCTAAGGCTTTTATTTCGTTTAATACAGCTTGCTTCCAATTAATGTCCTTGAGGGCTTCATAGACATTGTTCGAAATGTGTACTTGGGATAATGTAGTTGTGAATGCTTTGAACTTGGGAGTGAAATTTTTGTAGGACAGGTAGTTTTGGATAGATGCATCGTATAGGTTCTTATCCCTTTTCGTTTTGCAATGGGAAGATCAATATCTTCAGTGAGTGTTTTTGCTGTGGAGTTGGAGATATGATTTTCCTGTATTTCGGTTGGGTTCTGATTGAGTACTGGTTCACGCCCAAGGGTGTTCTTCCTTCTAGTATATCTATAGGGTCTTTCCTACATTCAGGTGGGCTTTGATTGGGAACATCGATTTCATATATATAAGGGACACAAGGAGCACTCTCTTCACTGAGATCTAGTTTTTTGTTTCCTTCGTTTTTCTTCGTTTTTCGTTTTCTATGAGAGTGGAAGGTTCAGTTGTGTCTAGCTTTTGAAAGTAGGGTTGAGTTTCAAAGAAGGTTACATCCATTGATGTATAGAACCTTTTAGTAGTTGGTGAGTAGCATTTGTAGCCCTTTTGGCTTGGAGCATAACCGAGAAAGATGAATTTTATTGCCTTAGGATCTAACTTACTCTTATTGGGTCTATAATCTTGAACAAAGACTATGCAACCAAATATTTTTAAAGGGACTTGAGAAAATAATCTATCACGTGGAAAAACTTCTTTAAGATTTTGTAAGGGAGTTTTGAAGTCTAATATTTGAGAGGGAATTCTATTAATAAGGTAGGTGGATGTTAGAACTGCTTCTCCCCAAAAAAGATGGGGGGTGTTAACGTGACACATTAAAGCTCTAGAAACTTCTAAAAGATGTTTGTTTTTTCTCTTCGCAATTCCATTTTGCTGGGGAATGTTAGGACAGGTACTTAGGTGGGCAATACTTTTTTCATTTAGAATTTTTTTTTAAGGAAGTGTTAAAATAATCTTTAGCATTGTCAGTGTTAAAATAACCTCTTGAGGTGTCTTAGGACATTGATCCTTATCCGGAATATGATAGTGACTTCAGATTTTTCTTTCATTAAAAACATCTAAGTAAGTCTAGTGTGATCATCGATAAAGGAAACAAATCATTTAGCTCCGATTACATTATGAACTCTACTAGGTCCTCAAACATCACTATGCATTATAGAAAAAGGATAATAGGGTTTATATGTGCTTACCAAATATGAGGATCGAGCCAGCTTTGCCATTTCACAAGACTCACCTTGAAACATCTGATAACTTTATTAAAAATATCTGGAAACATTCATTTCAGATATAGAAAATTGGGATGTCCTAAACGATTATGTCATAACATTATTGTACTATCATAATTGTCTTTAGAAGCAACAAAAGTAGATGTACTAACATAATTATCTTTAGAAGCAACAACATCTGATAACTTTATTAAAAATATCTGGAAACATTCATTTCAGATATAGAAAATTGGGATGTCCTAAACGATTATGTCATAACATTATTGTATTATCATAATTGTCTTTAGAGATAAAAATAGACTTGCTAAGACCTAACTCCTTGACCTGCGGCTTAAGAGCATTTAGTATGTAGAGACCGAGGTTTCCTTAGCATTGCCAATCATCTTCCTCGAATTCATATCCTGAAATATGCAATTATGTGAGTAGAAAGTTGCACTGCAATTTTCATAAACATTAGTTTGCTTATGGAAAGAAGATTGCATCTAAGGTTTGGGACATGCAACACATTCTCTAACACCAGATCTTTAGATATAAACACATTGCCAATTCTCATTACTTTAGAATAGGTACCATCAGCAATCTTTACAGTAATTTGACTATTACAGTGTGTGTAGTTAGTTAAAAGTGAGATGTCATCTGTCATGGCCAAATAGTTTTTGGAGAAGGTCAAATTGCTCCTTAGTAAACACATTATGTCCAGGGTTGAAGTTACCTTATGATGATGTACTTGCTGAAGGAACTCTTATACAAAAGTACCTATGAGCGGAAGCGGATCTTTCCAATTCATTGTGACAGAATTTTCACATATACATTCACACAAACAAATATGCATTAACTGAAGGAAATCGAACACGAGGATTTCTATGAGCAGCGGAATAGATCATTCCAAATTACAATCATGTATGAACATTACAAATTACAGTCGTAAACAAAACAAATGATTATGCATTCAATATAGAAATTACAACATGATACAACAAGAAACAAGGAGAAAAGCTACGAATGTTTTTCGACTCGTCTCCACGCTTTTTTCTCACGAACGCTCGGACGTAGCAACTTCGAACGCTCGAACAACACGACCGCTCCACAGCACGAACACCGTGCACTTGTTCTCAGTGATCGCCTCGGTCACGAACACCCCAGCAACACAAACAGCCTTCACAGAACCTCGACGATATTGAGTTGAGTATGACACCACCAAGAAGGTTACCTTGGTATTCTCGGTGTGAGAATCCAGAGGGTGGGCTCTGTGTGGACTTGGTATGAGGCAGATGAAGGAGGATTCAATAATCATGTATACGATTGGACATGTGGGAAAAGACAGAAACCTATGGTATAGGTCAATGCCCAATCATTTAGCAAAAGCTAAGCGATCGTTTAGCTCATCGTTTAGTTTCGTGCTTGTCGTTTACAAAGCACTACACGACTGTTTACTAAAACAAGTTGTCGTTTAGTAAATCCGTATTTACTTGACAAACTCCGTGAGATTCTTTTCCAAGAGAGAAATCTCAAATCAATTTTGACAAAAACTTACTAAAATTAGGAAAATAATTTTCCTTTTTATCTCACGGTTACCATGAACCACCAATAATCTCCCACTCAATTGGTTATTAGAGAAAAAAATTTAATTATCCAATAATTCATATTATTATAAATATAAATGATAACCAACTTATCATACTATATTTATAACCTATAGTTTTAATATTTCATCTCATGAAACATATAAACCATAGTTCTTTTTTTATTCCATGGTACTTAATGTAAATATCATTTACATTAATCCTCTACTAGATGTATCTCATAAATCATACTAATCATATCATATATAATCGACTTACCTCTTATCAATTTGAACATTTCAAATCAACACCAAGAACTGATCCTCAACTGAATCCATTGAGCTACCAATGGACCTTATGGACCTGTAGCTCGAAGCTCCAATGGTACGTGAATAACTGACTAAACTCTTTAGTCACGGGATCCACCATCGGTTAACTGCCAAGTACTCCACGAAAGACCGATAGTTGAACTCTCCTTACCACAGATATATTATGCATCCATCTTAACCAATCAACAATGCAATAACCCTTCACAGATCGCTCGTAAGTACAACTGGGCCAATAACCGTTATGCCCCTGTAGTTACATCTAACTCCTTAAGTACCATTGATCCCTCTAATGAACATAAGTCATAGTTCTACTATGACCGAGTCCTTTCTTTCAAAGAGAAGCTGTGGCCACTATGTTCAAGTCTCGGAATCAGTCCTTAAGGGAGATCTCTCTACTTATCCCTACTTCGGGAAAGGAGTGAATTCCATCTTATGGATTGAGTTCCCAGCTCCCAAATCAGACAAGTCTCCAAAAAGGTAGGCATGTTGAGTTGACAATTTGGTCATTCTCACCTATACTAATCAAAGGACCACCGTCAAAGGCAGGAGTTCCCAAAACACTCAGGATTGAGGTCGTGTCACCTATAGTCGTTTGGGTGAGATGTAAGTCTCTAGTATCAACGACGTTATATATAGAGTCTAGTCATCTCGTGGTCCAGAGCTTATACAAACTCTTTGTATAGGACAACCTCGCTCACACGTCTCTACATGAATGGTCAGGATCTACCATTTGTAGTAATTTACAACACTTGCAAACCTCTACAAAGTGGGTCGTATCCATAGTGTCACGAGGATCAGGTATCCCATCTTAATCCTTATACTACAGACCTATTTAGGTTATCACTTAAGATATGATCCACTTGTATATCACATATACATGCTTAAGTTCACATAAGATAACCAATGGACTTTGTTTATTGGATATGAGTAAATGTCAAAATGAAATAACATTTATTTTATTCATCAAACAATGTGTATCTTTACAAAACAATGAGACTCTGAGAGAATTAGGACACCAATCCCAACATTAACAACACTAAATTACCGGCATGCTTTCACATAAAAAACAAGAGAACGAGGACTTACCAGTTGAAGACTTTATTCAGAACAAAACTCGCTCTCTCCACGAACAAACTCCTTGCGCTCTCGCTCGAACGTCAGACAATCGTTCAACAACACCCCAGTCGTCTACCACGAACGGCTTCCACGAACACAAGGAAATAGGGATGACACCACCACTTGGAGCCCTTAGTATTCCCAGAGTGAGAATCCAAAGTGTGGACTTTGTTCAGATTTGGTAGAGGTGAGGAGGAAAGACTATCGTGTACAAAGATTAAGCAAGTGGCAGAAATGAACGACTATTGTATAGTCAGGGTGCTTAATCGTTGAGGCAAGGTACATGATTGTGTAGGAAAAGCTTGGCGATCATCTATACGATTGTTTAGTAAGGCTCAGGGGTTAAGCGATCGTTTAGGTAAAGACAAACAATTGTTTAGAAAAGCGCATGCAGGTGTATGCAATCGTTTAGTAAAGGATGCACTATCGTATAGGCTCTGAATTACTATGCGATCGAATGCAAACACCTCTTGAGCAATTATGCATATATTTTTCAAAAATGAAGACCATTTTCATTTTATTCTTTAGTTACGAAAACCGAATTGAACTTCCTTTTAACGCATGATTTCGGAGAAAACGCGCGGCAATTATCTCATAACTGTCCAATTAATAGAATAATAAATATAATCATATTATATTTATAACCTATAGTTTGATATCATATATCAACTATAGTGTTTTCTCCTCTACTTGATACAAATCCTATTTATATCCGATTTCCTCCAAATTAATGTATCTCATACATTTAGTTAATCATATCACATATAATTAACTCGTTTAATCATATCATATATAATCGAACTCCCTCTAGTCTTTGAATATTTTAAACTAACCCAAAAACTGATTGTCAACTTGTATCCAAGCTACCAAGGGGACCTTATGGACCTATGGTTCGAAGCTCCAACGGTACGTGAATAGCTGACTAAATTCTTTAGCCACGAGATCCACCATCCGTTAACTACCAGACATTTCATTAAAGACCGACAGCTGAACTCTTCTTACCATGGATATATTTCTGTTTCTATCGGATATAACCAATCATGAGTACGATAGCCCTTCACAGATGCTCGTAAGTATAGCTGGGCCAATTTACCGTTTTGCCCATATAGTTACATCTCACTCCTTAAGTACCACTGATCCCTCTAATGAACAATACAACATAGTCTAACTATGTGTGAACACCTCTCGGGCCATGAGAAGATGTGTGGCGCCACATCGTTCAATTCCCAGGATCAACCCTTAAGGGAGCAATCTATCTGCTTACCCCTGCTTCGGGGAATGAGTGAATTCCATTTTGTGTAGCTGAGTTCTCAGCTCCCAAATCAGACGAATCTCCAAAATGGTAGGTTTGAGTCGGCGACCTGGCCACTCACACCCATGCAAATCAAAGTACCACCCTCAATGGCAGGAGTTCTCAACTCACACAAGATTGAGGTCATGTTACCTATGGTCATCCTAATGAAGTGAAGTCTCTATCATGAACGACGTTATATAACGAGATGTTAACACTTCGTGATTAGGTCTTATACAAACTCTTTATATAGGATGCCCTCGCTCGCATGTCTCTACACGAATAATCAAGATCAGACCATATGTGGCAAGTCACAACACTTGTAACCATTCTACAAAGCGGACTGCATCCGTAGCATTACCAGGATAAGGTTTCCCTCATATATCCATATACTACAGACCATTTTGGTTATCACTCAAGACATGATTCACTTGTATGTCACCACATACATGCTTAAGTTACATAATGACAACCATGGATTTTAGTTTATTAGTTTGTGGTAAAGCAAATAAAACATCCAAATGTGCAAAGTCAAGAAATGAAGTAAATATCATATATTATACATCACAAGCGTTCGTACAAACTGTTTACAAACTACAGGACACGAGACTTTAGGGCATCATCCCCAACACTTGCTTGATAGGCCTTTCCACGTCTGTCTCCTGCACCTTTTTCGGTCTTCTAATCTGGAGGTTTACCATGAATATCCCAACAATTCTTTAGTGTGTCTTGATTTTTTACAGTGTTCACACCATGGTCTTGGTTTTCATTGTCGATCTTCAGTCCCTGTGCATGGTTTCGATTGTAACGGTTATCATGAGTATTTATACGTACCTCATTACCAAGGTTTCGAGTAAGTAAGGTTGATCCTTCAGATTCAGAACTTGCAGTCACTTCTAACATTAGTTTCTTCCTACTTTCTTCTCTTCTTACTTTTGCAAACACTTCTATGATGTTAGATAATGATTTAATAGCTAAGATTCTACCACATACCTCATCGAGTTCTTTATTAAGGCCAAGCATAAATTTGAACACTCGTTTCTTTTCAACTATTTTTTTTAATGTAGCTTCATCTGCAGTGCATTCCCACTTATAGCTTTCAAATACATCCAGTTTCTGCCCAAGGCGAGATAGTTGAGTGAAATAGTGAGCGACTTGTATATCCCCTTGCCATAGCTCTTGAATTTTTCCTTCAATTTCAAATGACTCTGTAGTATTTTCTTGGTCAGAATAAGTTTCACAAGCTGCTTCCCTGATTTCGCTTGCAGTTGAGAAGAGTAAAAATTCTTCACCAATCTCTGTCGTCATGGAGTAGATTAGCCACGACATAACCATATTATTTTCCACTTTCCATGTCTTGTATCTTTGATCAACTTGGTCTGGGATAGGATTTTTGCTTGACAGGTAATATTCCTTTCCTTTTCCACATATGAACATCATAACTGATTGTGACCAATATAGATAATTCCTTCCATTTAATTTGTGAATAGTGATTGGAAGTATGGTCCCTTCAGTATTGTTAGAATTTATGGATGCCACGAAAAAATTGTTAATTGGCAAAACAAGAAATTAAGGACGAAATAGAAAAAAAAAGGAAAACTTATCAAAAAACCACTTCAGACCCGGTCTCTGTCAAAAAACCGCTCTAGCCCCGACCCGACCCGATTAGGTTCAAAAACCACTCCAGACCCGGTTTCTGTCAAAAAGCCGCTTCAGACCCGATCTAATCCGATTAGGTTTCTATCAAAAGGTTGCTTTAGACTAGACCCGATTAGGTTTCTGTCAAAATGCTGCTCCAAACCCAAATCGATCTGACTTCGGACCCGATACTTAACACGATTCGACCCACGAAGCTTATCGATTTATCGACCCGGTTGAAATGACTAAATAGCAATCGGGCAATCGGCACCCACGAGGCTTTCGACAATCTGTACCCACGATCAGCGACCACCCATGATCGGAGACGATGCTTACGGAATCGGCACCCACGGTCGACGACTTTTGGTTGATGAATGAGTTTTGTGGTCGTTGGTAGAAGAATGTGTTTCGGCCGAGAATGCTTCGATTGGTTCGCAATTCACTGTTTAGACGCGATTTGATGCGTTTTGGCCGACCGTTCATGAGAGTCGGAGTACGGATTCGCTTCGGACGTGAAGCTCCAAGGAATCAATGGAGGTTTCTTTGATGCACCGCTTCAAGTAAATTGGTATGTTTGAGATTTCAATGTTCTGTTTTTCTTTTCTAGGGTTTCAGACGTGAAACCTATAGAAAAGACTCAGAGAGATGGCTCTGATACCATGTTGTAATTCTGAACTTTTCTCTTATTTTCCTTATGATTTTACAAGAGGGAGCATCCCTTATATATACAACTATGGAAAAACTTATAACGGTAAAAAATTGTACATATGATAAGAATAAGAATAAATGCAAATTACAGGGAATAAAATCCAACTAGATAAGGGAAGTAGAAGGCTTTCCATATTCAACAATTATCAATGGAAAAACAAAAATTACATTGTCGAAATCTTAAATTTATTTCACAAAAAGAAATAAGTTCAATTGTTGTTTTCTTTCAAGAAATTATAAATTTCACATCGTATAATGTTCTATAATTCATTAAATACATAAGAGAGCTTCTTCAACAGTATTTGGAACGAAAATTTATTAGATGATTAAAATGATAATATTTTTTTGAATTTATGGTTGCAATACTTATTTAAATGTACATTTAGAATTGATGAGCTAAAAATAACTTATTATTTAAATTAATATAACCTAACAAATTTAGAGTTAAAATTGATTTTTCCCTATTTTTTACAACATAGTCACTTTTAGACCTTGTACTCAACAGAAAGAAAATATTAATTATTAAAGTGTCTGATTTATGGCTAGACTAACCATTTTGTGTGCAACAACTATGACATTTTAAAATATTTAAGAAATTTCAATTTTTTCCTTGGTCTCAACATTTTTTAAAATTCTGGTTTTGATTAGATGTTGTTCGCATGAGATTTTTGAAAAAACTTGTTTCGTGTTGAACTTGAATTTGTGTTAGTGTAGAAAAAATTTGTTTCATGAAGTTGAACTTGAGTTTGTGTTGGTGTAGAAGAAACTTGTTTCGTAGAGTTGAACTTGAGTTTATGTTGTTGTAGATATTGATTTGATGTGATGTAGTTCGATCTCTAACCTTTGATCGCGTGAATGTAGATTTGTCAATTGTTGACCCCCACAAGGAGAGCTCCTCTCTTTATAAAGTTTTCTGGTGAGTCTCGTGGACTTGAGCTTGGTTGGATTTAGGCCTGATTTAACATTTGGGTCAAATTCAGCCCATTTGTGGGCTTAGTTGGACTTTAATCCAAATAATAATATCAAATTGGGTCAAATTAATCTTATCTGATTCAAAAACCACGTGACGTCATCGAAATTTGTCTTCAATTTAATTTGGGACACATGTCAACTCCTAATTGGTCCCAAATTTGGTGATTTGAAATTTTATTATGAATGACATGACAATTTGTGATTGATCCAAAATTTCTCATTTAACCGACGCGAAGATAAAAATTCGTATATATTAAATATGATATTTTAAACCATTGAATACTCGTTTGAAATTTTAATTTTGTTTTGCGTCTCGATATTTTTATAAAATTCAATAGTCTATTAGATGCAAAAATGAAATTTGGTATATACCGAATATGACCATATAAAATATTTAATGTTTATTTGAAAATTTTAGTTTAGTTTTCGGTCTCAATATTTTTATAAAATTCAAAATTTTGTTGGAGGCAAAAATAAATTTCGTTCTAAATCAAATATGACTTTTTAAAATATTTGATATGTATTTCAAATTTTAATTTTTTGCCTATCGTTTTAATATTTTTATAAGTTTCAAGATTTTATTAGATGCGTAGTTGAAAATGACATTATCATGTTATTATTAAGTCTATCTATATTGGTATTTATAGACTAAATTTGTAGTTTACCTACTTAAACTATAATACTTAGACATATACTTACCTTGACTTTTATTAATTTTGTGAGAAAAAAGAAAAAAGAAAAAGAAGATGATTATCGAATAGGGTGTAAATTAATAGTTTTGATTGGTTAAGTTTCAACTTGGTTTTCTGTTTAAATACATGGTTCACTGTCATTTTTTTTCCATTTAATTGATATTTTTAAGTAAAACATAAGTAAGAGATCATGGAAAGAAAATTAAGTGTGAAAGGTCACAAAAGGAGAGCAGTACCCACCTACAGTGGGTGGTCTTTTAAGTCAAATTAATGAGTACCTATCTATGTCTTCGGTCATGAAAAACTAACTCATGAATGACGGTATTATACTTACAGTCGATATGGAGGAAACCTTGAAAAGAACCCCTATGTTTCAGATTCCAAAGGGAATCAATAAAAGGTTGAACCTCATTTGCATACTGAACTTACCCTGTTTGGAGATTCTATTGATAAGGGGATATATTAGCTTCAAGAGCTTTAGAAAATTCTTCATGGATGTCAATGACCTCTACAAGCTCAACAAAGTCAACAAAAAATGTGTGGCCCTCCATAGTCAACATGACGTCACCATTGAAATCATGAATAATAGCTTTGATTCCCACATCATCATTCAGGATAATTGCGTTAAAATTTATCCTAAAGGACCTATGGGGTGGGAAAACCATCTGCTAATGACAACAAGACTGTTATGAATTGTGGAAGATTAGGAGGAAGAATTCCTCACATGTTGAAATGACGAACTCATGGTCCATCGATTCCACCAAATTTGGTGCCTCCAATTTTTTCTACATAGAAAGAATATTATCTAAAAAAAATAAGAGATTACACTAGTCCTATATTGTTGAAGCAATAAGAGAGAAAATTCTAATTTCCAAAGGGTTTACAATCTCACATGCTTGAAAAAAAGAGAATCATCATAATAACACATTTCACTCAATTTAAGATTAGGAGTCCAAGTAAATTATATATGTTTACTTTACTTCCCATATAGAGCCCTACATGAATATTTAATTAAAGACCATATAATGACATGAAGGGCAATCTCTCTCGCAATAATAATGGAACGACTGACTAGAATATTGCAGTTTGGAAGCGTGTGAGACACACTTGTTAGATAAAAAAATTTCCTTTAGAGGAATGGATGGATCCCACAAAGTATTCCAAGACACTTGTCCATTTTTGTGACTTGAGATAACAAAGTTTATTTAGCGATAGCTTGAGCTAGTATGCACTCATTCTTAACATAATGGTTACCCTTAAGCTAGTGATTAATTAGACATTTCTATAACTTGATTTTTTTACAACACGTTGGATGAAGGAATCAAATTTGATAGTACAAGTACCATGCCAAGTTAGGACCATTTTGACTTTATATCTTAGACTTTTAATTTTCTATTAGTTGAGTTCTAAATAATCCATTTGTATGATTCTTCTATAGTTCTATATATACATTATAGTTTTGTCCTAAAAAAATTAATATGCATGAGGATAGAAAATAAATAATAAATAGTAAAATAAAATTACTTATATATTATTTGGAAATTGGTAGGTATGTATATTTTTTTTTATAGGAGATAGGTACAAATATTATTTGTTTATTTAGTTCGAATTTCATTTATTGAAATCAAATCATTCACATCTTTTTAATGCATTTCCCAACTATTTTCATGAAAAACTAAATGTTGGGTCCCACCAAAAGTTCAAGTATTCAATCGCCAAATTGAATGTAGGCAGATTTCAACTTTTTATAAAAATATTTATAGTGACAATTGTTGTGAAGTTCAGGACCACGACACAAATACCAATAAAATATAATATTAAAATAAATATAAAATAATATAATAATAAAATAAATTAAACATAATATATAAATAAATAAATAAATAAAATAACAAAATATGAAATAAAAAATTTCTCTAAAATCTCCACATTCTTCAATTTTCATAGACTTTGTTGTGTCTTCCAAAACCCACCAAATATCATTATTTATAGGCAATTTGGAAGTAAGATGTGGATTACATGGATACTAGTAATGTGTAATGTTGAGACACATGAATAACATTTTAGGAAATGGAGGCATGACACATGGTCAATGGACACTAAGCATGAGCATCTATTATCATAATATTTATAATACTCCCACTTAGATGCCCATTATATATATGAAATATGCCTTGTTAAAACCTTACTAGGAAAAAATCCAATGGGAAAAAATTCTAGTAAAGGGAAAGAGTACATATTTCATATAATTCATACTCCTAAAAAGTATATTTACTCTCCCTCATGGAAACATCACGTGAGATCTCTGAGTTGCCACATTCTAATATTGTGCATCAATTTCTCAAAGGTTACGGTTGGTAATAATTTTGTAAATAAGTCTGCTAGGTTATCCTTTGAACAAATTTGTTATATAGTGATGTCACAATTTTCTTCAAGATCATGAGTGTAGAAAAGTTTTGGTGAAATATGTTTTGTTCTATCTTCTTTAATATACTCTTTTGATTTGGGATATGCATGTTGTGTTGTTTTCGTATAATATTATTGAAATATTTTTACTAGAAGACAAACCACATGTTCCACGAATGTGTTAGGTCATCGATCTTAGTCATACATATTCGCAACTAACCTCGTGAATTACAAAAATTTCAGCATGATTTGAGGAAGTAGTAGTTATGATCTGTTTCATTGATTGTCATGATACAATAGTTCCTCCACATGTGAATTGGTAACTTTTTTTAGATCTAGCTTTGTATGGATCAGATAAATATCCAGAATATGCATAATCAATCATATCAAAATTCGATTTATTTGAATAAATCAAACTCATATCAAACGTTCCTCAGAGATAACGGAGTGTATGCTTAATCCTGTTCCAATTTCTTTTTGTTGGAGAAGAACTATATCTTGCTAATAAATTTATTGAAAATATAATATCTGGTCTTGTATTATTAGCAAGATACATAAGTGCACAAATTGTACTAAGATATGGTACTTCAGGACCAATAAGTTCTTCATTATCGTATGGAGGTCAAAATATATCTTTTTTCCTATTTAGTGAATGAACTTCCATTGGAATGTTTAATGGATGTGCTTTGTTCATATAGAACATTTTCAATTTTTTTTTTTCTAAATAAGTTGACTGATGAACGAATATCCCATCTACTAAATACTCAATTTGTAAGCCAAGGTAAAATTTTGTTTAGGCCAAGAAGGAAGACTGGATGATCCGCTCAAACTCGTTTCAGTATTTGCCCTGACTTGAAAGGCCTGAGTGAGTTTTTGAGATCTTTCATCTCAAATTCTTTCTTAAGATATTCTATTACCTTTGAAAGCTCTTCAGGAGTTCTAATTATATTTAAGTCATCAATATATACAGTCATAATAGCAAATCCTGACTGTGATTTCTTTATAAAAACACATGGACATATTGAATTTTTTTTTTATATTCTTCTTCCAACAAATATCCACTCAAGCGATTGTACCACATTCGTTCTGATTGTTTCGATTCATAGAGTGATCTCTGTAATTTTATTAAATACAATTTTCGGGAATATGATTTATATGTTTTAGGTACCTTAAATTCTTTTGGGATTCTCATATAAATATCATTATCAAGAGATCCATATAAATATGCTGTGACTACATCCATAAGATGAATGTCCAGATTTTCATACACAGTCACACCAATTAAATATCTTAGTGTAATTGAATCCACCATCGGAGAATATGTCTCCTCATAATCAATACCAGGTCTTTATGAAAAACATCGTGCAATTAGTCTTACTTTATAACTTGTGACCACATTATTTTCATTTCTTGTCCTCACAAATATCCATTTGTATTCCACAGGTTTGACATCTTATGGTGTCCAGACTACTAGTTCAAAAACCTGACGTTCTGAAAGTGAATTTAATTTTGTCTCGATTGCTTCTTTCCACTGAGGCCAATCTTCTCTATGTCGACATTCTTCAATAGATTTTTGTTTAGGAGTCTCACTTTCAGATATAATATCAAGAGCAACATAGTATGTAAAAATATTGTCAATAACTACATTAGTTTGGTTCCACTTTTTCCTGTCATGACATAATTTATTGAAATCTCATTATTATCTTTAGGTATTTCACCTTCCTTACTAGGCATGTTAAGGATTTCTTCACGGATATTTACATCCTCAACCAAGTCTTTTTTACTATTAATTATTTTCCTTTTTTGAGAATTTTTATCTTTGGAACCCATTGGTCTACCACGCTTCTGGTGTGTTCTAGACTCATTAGTGACAACTTGCTGTGTTGAAATATCAATTTTCGATGAAACATTTGCAGCTCGTATATGTGACTTAGTTACTTTCTTTGCATCTCTAAATGCATTTGGTAGTTGTTTTGCTATATTTTACAAATGAATTATCTTTTGAACTTCAAGTTCACATTGATCTATACTGGGATCTAAATGAGACATCGTATAGTTCGATCGTTTGCTTCCTCCTTCCTTCTACCAAATTTACACAAAGCCCACACCTCCTGTGTTGGATTTTTTTGTCCTAAAACTCGTAGTTTGTAAATTAATAAACATATTCTGTTTTGTTTTTCGATAAAGTTGTTATTGAAATTGTAATCTTGAATCCAATAAACTAAGGTCCTGAGGCTATTTAATGTAGTTTGAACTTTATGTAGTGATATAAATGTGGATCAAGTTCAAATATATAGCCAAAATGGTCTATAGTATATGAGTAAGGTTGGGCACCTTATTCTGGGGACACTATGGATGCGGCCCACTTTGTAGTTAGTACAAACGATGGGATCCTGAATCGTTCATATAGAGATATGTGAGTGGGGGCATCCTATGCAATGAGTTTGCATAAGACTGAACCATGAAATAGTCACTTTTTACGTTCTAAATGCCGTTTTATGCATAAAATTGACTATTTCGTTAATTGATGACCTAGGTAACTTAATCCTAATCCTCAGCTAACTATGAACTCCTGTTCACTCGGAATTATCCTTAGATCTGCATAGGTGAGGGCAGCTCATTATCGCTAGCCCAATAAGCCTCCCATTTTAGGGGTAAGATCAGGTGGATAGCTGGGAATATAGGGTCTTGAACAAGGGGCCCCACCCTCTTCTTGGCCCGAGAGGGGTTCGGTTTATAGGTTGGACCTTAAACCAATTGTTCATTAGAGAATCAATGGAACTTAAGGAACAAGATGTAGTCTTGGGGGTAAAATGGTTTTTGTGACCCAGCCGAGATTATGAACAACCTGTGAAGGATTAGCTTACTAATCATGGTTATATCAAATGGACACAAATATATCTATAGTGGGGAGAGTGCAACTACGAGACTATAATGGAATGACCCGTTAGTTAACGAATGTTGATTAGCTCCGTCTAAAGAGTTTAGCTAGCTAATCTCGGATCGTTGGAGCCCATGATCTATAGGTTCATTAGGTTTCCCTACTAGCTCATATGGAATAAACTTAGAGCAGTATGATAGAATAATTCGAATTGTTCGAATTAGGTGAAGAGAGCGAAACCGACAAGTATATGAGATATAGTGGTCAGGTTTTTCAGTTTAGAGATACAGCTTTAATATTTAAATGTGATTTAAATATCAAGAATATGAATACGTTCATATTCGGAAGCTCGGAAATAATGGAAATGGTCAAAGATGTAAAATGTCAAAGAGTTGACTTTTGACTTTGAAAAGTCAAACTTTGACCGATCTTATATTCAAATGTGATTTGAATTTCGAGAAAATGAATGTAGATTCATGCTCGGGAGGTCAAAATTAGTCAACACGGAAAAATCATAAAAAGTCAAAATGTTGACTTTTTGGTCAAAGTTTGACTTTGATAAAATGACTATTTTGCCCTTTGACTAAAGTTAGTGGGAAAATCCAAACTTTTGTTGGATAATTCCACTAACAAAATAGTGAGCTAGGTATTGGCTTTTAGTGGAGACATTAAGCCCACTTAGATAGTATATTCTAGGTGTTGGGTTTTTATGGATTTGTTTCATGCAAATGTTGCATGGCTTTTTTCTATAAATTGGGCTTTCAATTATGGATGAAAGACTTTTGGCCTTTTTTCCAAAATTGTTTTCCTAAATTGGGTTGGAAAAATAAAAACCCAAACCTAAATTCATTCTTATTTTCCATCTCTTTCTCTCTCTCGGTTTTCTTCATCCATCGTGTCCCACAATCCGGTTCTGAGTCCAGAGGATAGTAGGTCAACTCTAGGGGTGGTCTGGAAGAGTTGGATCGAGATTCAGCGAGGAAAAGCGTTTTTTGGGAGCTACAAAGGTTGTATTCCATCCCTTTTATTTACTGTTTTTCCCTTCAATTACATGCTAATTTTCTTTTAATTAAAAGTAATTAGAGTGTAATTAGGTCATTTTTCCGCTGCGTATGTCTCGTGTTCCATCATCCTGGATTCTCACTCCGAGAATACCAAGGTTATCGAATGGTAGTGTCGAAGGGTTGCTGTTTGAGGAGCAGATTGTTCGTGATTATAACGACAGCGAGAGGTTGGCTAGATGATTGCTCACGAGAGCAAGATATTTCCGTGCGATTGCGCATGAGAACGAGAGATTTCTAGAAGAAGAGTTCTTCAAGGGTATGTCTCTCAATTCCTTTTGTATTTGATTAAGAAAGCATGTTGTAATTTTCTTGAATATGCATAACTATTTTGTATATTTGTGAATGCATTTATTCTTGCACAATAGGCTTGGAAAGATCTTGCTTCCGCTCATGGAGATCTCTATTCAGATTTCCTTCAATTTCTATGTTGAATGGTTTGCATTTAATGGATGGTTTCGGGATTAGATGTCTTACTTTTGTTTTTTTTTTTTTCACAATTTTTGTTTCGTGGTGGTTCCTGCCCGAATTCTAGAGAAAACAAGGCGAAAAGTGGTGGAGTTTCGATGATGTTCGAAACTGTACAATGGGCGATTGTACAATAGCGTCGTGACGCCATGTCCTAGCGTCACGACACTGCGATGCGACGAATGAAGGAAAACTTTGTAGCATCGCGACGCTCCAAGATAGAGTTTTCACGCGGTTCAGCTCCATTTAGCTTTAATTCGTGGTATGCTGGTCCGGTTCAGTTCATGGGTTCTCTAGTTCAAGCGATTTTGGGTTCATTTGAACCGATTTCAGGTCTAGTTCGAGCGGTTCAAGGCCCGGTTTACCTGTTTCGAACGGGATGATTTTTTTTTTTTTAGTAATAGTTAGATTAAAATTTCCTTTTAGGTGTCCAATCCCGATCCGTTAATTGCTTTTCTATTATACATGTGATTATGATTTATTTTATTATTATATGCCATATAGTATAAAATCTCAGCATAGTTTATGCATTTGATTTCATGTATCATATTATAAATGTTATAATTTTAGATGCATGATTTAATTTTATAGCATGCTCATGCATCATATAATATAAATGTTATACTATATGCATGCAAGCATTAATAGCATATCTATGCATCATTTATATTATAATTGTTATGATATATGATTCGATGAGTGTATGAATGTATGTTATAGTATGTTTCATCACCTTATTATATAAATGTTATATATGTTAGTAATGAAATGAAATTTCATGAAGCATGATACTATTTTAGATAATTTATAAATGTTATAATTTACTAAAGTGTGTCAAAGCATGCAATGTATGGTTTTAATTTATTTCTTTTGTTTATAATTGTTATAACAAAATAAAATTAGAAATTAAAATCAATAGTTCAGAGGTGCATGCAAAACTTAGGTTAAAATCATTTTTAAATTATTTTAAAACATGATTTAGATAGACCTAAGATCACATTTCAAATGAGATTAGAAATTTAAGTTTAATCTTTTAATCGATTTAATAGTATTAAATTGATTCTTAATAAAAGATTAACTTTGTAACAAATGTATCTATAAAAAACCTTTTGTCTAAGGCGAGTTCTGTTTAGGCTGGGGTATTTAAGTTGACGAAAACATAACACCCCTACCTAGGAACTTATTGAAAAGGTGAATTAGATTGATTTGTTACAAGCATGCAAGTTTGATTAAAGTTTGTTAAAGAGTTTAACAGACCTTAATCAAAATTGTTCAACTATCCAAAGGCAAATATTGTTTTTGGGCAAATTAAACATTCACTTAGTTAAAATCAGTAGCCAGATTTTTCTAAGTTAATTAACCCTAGGTAAAACACTCAGTGGGAGGAAAATGGGGTATATGATATTTCATTTTTCATTATCGTGAGATCTATACTTGGCCTCGAGGCACCTTGAGTGCCCCCTTACAGATGGCATTTGTATAAATCAATATCAAGGTGAATGGAGAGAGTGTTTATAGTAAGTGGAAGCAGAACGTGTAACAACAAATACCTTAGTCTCTCTCATTAGTTTGAAGTAAAGTTTCATGCATGGCCTCGTGGCACATTGAGTTTCCCCCTATATGATGACATTTTTGCATGATGCTTTATTCAAACTCCAACAATGGATAGGGTTACTTTATTTTCATGTCCCAATTGGGTTTTCCCTACGGTCGGCTCATTGGGGTGGAACTCTAGGACCTAAAATGAGGGGTTACACTTACAAGAATTGTTAAGTGAGTTTAACAAATTTTGGACCTAATAACGATGACTAATAGTGACAGTAAGAAGAAGTTGTTCTATCTATTAATTGAGATTGTCTCATTTCAGTGAAGGGGCACCTGATCACCCCATGGCAGCTTTTGTCCTACCTCACTGCAACATCATTGCAAAATAGATATCACTTAGGGTACATTAAATTTTTTTTTGCTAAAAAATTGATTGGTTGTCTTGATGGTTTAATACAATTAGACTAATTATAAATAATTTGTATGGTTTCAACAATTTTTTCAACATGGCTTCCGCTACCCTAAATTTACTCGCCACTGACAAACTAATAGGAGAAAATTATACTTCGTGGAAAGATACGATCAACACAATCCTTATCATTGATGACCTTCGTTTTGTCCTTATAGAAGACTGTCCTCCCATTCCAGCTCTCAATGCTGCTTGAAATGTTTGAGAAGCATACGAGTGACGGACACGAGCAAATGAGAAGGCCCAAGTGTACATCTTGGCAAGCCTTTCCAAAGTCTTGGCCAAGAAGCATGAGCCTATACTTATGGCCCATGAGATTATGGAGTCCTTAAAGGGAATATTCAGACAACCGTCCACATAGCTCAGGCACGACGCTCTCAAACACATCTTCAATGCCCGTATGCAAGAAAGGGCATTTGTTCGAGAACATGTTCTCAACATGATGGTCCACTTCAACGTAGAGAAGACGAATGGGTCCGTCATCGATGAAGGCAATAGTTTAGCTTCATTTTGGAATCTTTACCTGAAAGCTTCCTACAGTTCCGTAGAAATGCTGTTATGAACATGATTGACTACAACTTGACCACCTTGCTCAATGAGCTACAGACCTTCTAGTTCTTGGTGAAAACCATGAAACAGAAGGGTGAAGCAAATGTTGCTTCTTCCTCTAAAAAGTTTCACAGAAGTTCAACTTCTGGAACAAAGTCTGTGCCTTCTTCTTCCGACACCAAAAAGTGGAAGAAGGAGAAAGGTGGAAAGGGGAAAGCTAATCCACCAGTTGCTGCCCAAAAGGGCAAGAAAGCCAAGGTTGCAAAGGGAATCTATTTCCATTACAACCAGGAGGGACATTGGAAGAGGAACTGTCCCAAATACTTGACGGAAAAGAAGAAGGCCAAACAAGATAAATATGATTTGTTTTGGAAACCCGTTTAGTGGAGAATTATGATTCAGCCTAGAAAATTGATTTGAGCGCCAGTAACCACGTTTGTTCTTCATTTCAGGGAATTAATTCCTGGCAACAACTAGAAGCTGAAGAGATGACGATGCGGGTTGGAACTAGACACGTTGTCTCGGTTTTGATAGTGGAAAGTCTCCATTTAACTTTATAGAATAGATATATTTTGTTAGAAAATGTATATGTAGTTCCTGGTTTGAAGAGGAACTTAATTTCTATAAAGTGTTTACTTGAACAATCATATTGTATAAACTTATTTGTAAATAAAGTGTTTATTTCTAAGAATAGTGTCAATATTTGTTTAGCTGAACTGGAAAATAATTTATATATTCTAAGACTGTTAGCAACTAAAGTCCTCCATAACACTGAAATGTGTAAACTGCGATAACTCAACATAAAAGACTTGAAATTTCTCCTAAAGAAAATTTCCAACTTTGGCACCTGAGATTAGGATACATCAATCTCAATAGGATTGAGAGATTGATGAGGAATGGTCTTCTAAGAAAGTTAGAAGAAAATTCTTTACCAGTATATGAGTCATGCTTTGAAGGCAATATGACTAAAAGACCTTTTACTGGAAAAGGTCATAGGGCTAAAGAACCTCTAGAGCTGGTACATTCAGACTTCCGTGGTCTGATGAATGTCAAAGCAAGGGGAGGTTTTGAATATTTCATCACCTTTACTGATGATTATTCAAGACATGTGTATGTTTATTTAATGCAACATAAGTCTAAATCTTTTGAAAAGTTCAACGAATTCAAGGCTGAAGTTGAAAATGCATTAAATAGAACAATTAAGACATTTCGATCTGATCGAGGTGGAGAGTTTTTGGATCTAACATTCTAGAATTATTTGATAGAGCATGGAATTGTTGGGGTTTGATGCCTTAAACTCTCGTTGGGTCCTATAGTTTATAAACATTGTATTGAACAAACGCTTGTGATGTAATAATATGAGATATTTTCTTCGCTATTGTCTATGAAACATGAGATGTCTTATTTGCTTTACCACAAACCAATGAACTAAGATCCCTGGTTGGCATTGTAACTTAAGTATGTATATGGAGACATACAGGTAGATTATGCCTTAAGTGATAACCAAAATGGTCTGTAGCATATGAATATAGGTGGGAAAACTTATCCTGGTGCCACTACGGATGCAGCCCACTTTGTAGATTGTTACAAGTGTTGTGAAATGCTATAGATGGTCTGATCTTGATCATTCATGTGGAGACATGCGTGTTGGGGATGATGCCTTAAACTCTCATGTCTTATAGTTTGTAAACACAGTTTTGAACAAACGCTTGTGATGTATAATATATGATATTTTCTTCATTACTTGTATCTGAACATTGGATGTTTTATTTGCTTTACCACAAACCAATAAACTAAAATCACTGGTTGTCATTATGTAACTTAAGTATGTATGTGGGGACATACAAGTGGATCATGTCTTAAGTGATAACCAAAAATGGTTTGTAGTATATGGATATAGGAGGGAAACCTCATCTTGGTAACGCTATGGATGCGACCTGCTTTGTAGAATAGTTACAAATGTTATGACTTGCTACAAATGGACAGATCCTGATCATTCATGTGAGGCCATGTGAGCGGGGGCGTCCTATATAAAGAGTTTGTATAAGACCTGACCATGAAGTGTTAACGTCTCGTTATATAACACCGTTCATGATAGAGACTTTACTTCACTAGGATGACCATAGGTAACATGATCTCAATCTTGAGTGAGTTGGGAACTTCTGCCTTTAAGGGTGGTCCTTTGATTTGCATGGGTGCGAGTGGCCAGGTCACCGACTCAAACCTACCACTTTGAGGATTCGTTTGATTTGGAAGCTGGGAACTTAGCTACACAAGATGGAATTCACTTTTTCCCCGAATCTGGGCTGAGTAGATAGATTATGCCCTTAAGGGCTGATGCTGGGGCTTGAACGATGTGGCACCACACACCTTCTCATGGCCTGAGAGGTGTTCACAAATAGTAGGACTATGTTGTATTGTTCATTAGAGGAATTAGTGGTACTTAAGGAGTTAGATGTAACTATAGGGGAAAAACGATAAATTGGCCCAGCTGTACTTACGAGCATCTGTGAAGGGTTACCGTGCTGTTGATTGGTTATATCCGATGAACACAGAAATATATCTGTGGTACGAAGAGTTCAGCTGTCGGTCTTGAGTGGAATGCCTGACAGTTAACGGATGGTGGATCTCGTGGTTAAAGAGTTTAGTTAACAATTCACGTACCGTTGGAGCTTTGAGCCATAGGTCCATAAGGTCCCCTTGGTAGTTCAATGGATTCAAATTGAGAATCAGTTTTTGGGTCAGTTTGAAATGTTCAAATTGACAAGAGGGAGTTCAATTATATATGATATGATTGAACTGGTTAATTATATATGATATGATTGACTTTATATATAAGATACATTAATTGGAGTAAAAATGATATAAATATGATTTATATCTAGTGGAGGAGAAAACATTATGGTTTATATATGATATTAAAATATAAGTTAATGAATATAATATGATTATATTTATTATTTTAATTGGACGATTATAGGATAATTGTGCCTGCCGTTTTCTCCGTAACCGTGTGATAGTGGGAAGTTTCATTCAGTTTTCGTAACTGAAGAATAAAATGAAAATCATTTTCATTTTGGCAGAGTACACAGAATTCGCTCAAGCAAAGTGTATACTGCCTATAGCTTAACTGACCGAGAAACTATACGATAGCTCAAAGTTGCTTCACGATCGTATACACATGTGCCTCTCCTAAACGACCACTTAAGTTTTCTAAATGATCGTCTAGTGTCTGAGCGATTACTAAATGATCATCTATACGATCGTTGTCTTTTTCCTATATGATCGTGTACCTCTTCTAAACGATCAAGCATTGTCTATATGATAGACCCTACCTTTCTCCCCCTTGCTTGGTCGTTGTATACAATCTTCATATCCTCCCCCCACTACCAAATTCCAATAGAGCCCACTCTTTGGATTCTCACCCTGAGAATACCGAGGGTTCTAAGTGGTGGTGTCATCCTCATTGTTGCGGTGTTCGTGAGTAGATGACCGGAGTTTTGCTGAACGATTGCTTAGACGTTCTAACGAGAGTGAGAGCAGTAGTCCTTTTGGAGAGAATGAGATTTGCTGTGGAGAAAGATTCTTCAACTGGTAAGTTTTCTTGTTCTCTTGTTGTTTTAATTTCAAAGCATGTCGGTAATTCATTGTATAATGCTTATCTATTCTATTAGAATGTAAATACGGTAATTCTGTCACAATGTATTTGGAACGATCTGCTTCCGCTCAGAGGTACTCTTGTATAAGAGTTCCTTTAATGCGAGTGGGGGCATCCTATACAAAGGAGTTTGTATAAGATCGGACCACAAAGTGTATTAGTCTCGTTATATAATGTCGTTCATGACAGAGACTTCATTTCACTAGGATGACCATGGGTAACATGACCTCAATCCTAAGTGAGTTGGGAACTCCTGCCTTTGAGAGCGGTCTTTTGATTTGCATGGGTGCGAGTGGCCAGATTGCCGACTCAAACCTACCACTTTGGGGATTCTTCTGATTGGAGAGCTGGGAACTCACTACACAAGATGGAATTCACTCCTTCCCCGAAGCAGGGGTAAGTAGATAGATTGCTCCCTTAAGAGCTGATTTCGGGGCTTGAACGATGTGGTGCCACACACTTCCTCATGACCAGAGATGTGTCCACTCATAGTAGGACTATGAGATATTGTTCATCAGAGGGATCAATGGTACTTAAGGAGTTAGATGTAACTATAGGGGCAAAACGGTAAATTGGCCCAACTGTACTTATGAGCATCTGTGAAGGGTTATCGTACTGTTGATTGGTTATATCCGATGGACACAGAAATATATCTATGGTGAGAAGAGTGCAGCTGTCAGTCTTTAGTGGTATGCTTGACAGTTAACGGATGGTGGATCTCGTGGCTAAAGAGTTTAGTCAGCTATTCACATATCATTGGAGCTTTAAGCTACAGGTCCATAAGGTCCCCTTGGTAGCTTAATGGATTCAAGTTGAGAATCAGTTTTTGGGTCAGTTTGAAGTGTTCAAATTGACGAGAGGGAGTTTGATTATATATGATATGATTAAACTGGTCAATTATATATGATATAGTTGACATGATGTATGAGATACATTAATTGGAGGAAAAAGATATAAATATGATTTATATCAAGTAAAAGAGAAAAGAATTATGGTTTAAATGTTGCATATGATGTGATATTAAAACTATAGGTTATAAATATAATATGATAAGTTAGTTATTATATTTATTTATAATTAAAAAATTATGAGACAATTGTTGGTGGTTTTCTCCATAACTGTGCGTGAAAGTGGGAGGTTGCATTCAGGTTTCATTTTGCAAATGGATCGGATAATCGCTTCACTAATTGTATACTGTCTATCATTTAGCTAACCAGAGCCTACACGACAGCTCAAGTGTTTTTTCTAAACGATTGTGTACACGCACATGTACCTAAACGATTATGTAGCTTTTACTAAGCGATCGGATACAGAGTGAGATTACCTAAACGATATCCCGATTACCTAAACGATCGTGCACCTTTTTCTAAACGATCAATCACCTGTTTATACGATAGACATAAAACCTTTCCCACTTGCTTAGTCGTTGAATACAATCGTGTTTCCTCCTTCCCTCTACCAAATCCAACAGAGCCCACACCTCCTGGATTCTTACTCCTAGAATACCAAGGTCACTGAGTGGTGGTGTCAAAGTTGCTGCCTGTTAGTGGAGAAAACTGTTCGTTTGCTGAGCGACAGCGAGATTTGGTAGACGATTGGCTTGGCATTGCAACGACACCGAGAGGGAATGTTCTTAATGAGAGCAAGAGATAAAGAGAAGAAAAGTTCTTCAAATGTGAGTCTCTTGTTCTTTTGTATTTAATTTGTTGAAAGCATGCCGTAATTTATTCTGCGATGCATAACTTTTATGTATGTTTGTGAATGCTTGTATTTCTGTCACAATGAATTTGGAACGATCTTGCTTCTGCTCATAGGTCCTCTTTGATAAGAGTTTCTTCAGGAATTGTATCCCAACTCTCAGCACCTGGTACACCTCAACAAAATGGTGTATCAGAAAGGAGAAATCGAACCCTGTTAAACATGGTTCGATCTATGATGAGTTATGCTTCCTTACGTGATTCTTTTTGGGGTTTTGCAGTACAGACTGTGGTTTACATTTTGAACTGTGTTCCATTCAAGAGTGTTACCAGAACACCTTTGGAATTATGGAATGGTCGTAAAGCTAGTTTACATCATTTTAGAATCTGGGGTTGCCCAACACATGTGATTGAGGCAAATTTTAAGATTGTGGAACCTCGTTCAAAACTGCTCCTATTTGTAGGTTACCCCAAAGGAATGAGAGGTGGTTTCTTCTTTGATTCTAAGGAAAATAAAGTGTTTGTGTCGACAAATGGTACTTTTCTGGAAGAAGACCACATAAGGGAGCACAAGCCCCACAGTAAAGTTGTGTTGAATGAACTTTCCAAGGAATCTACTGAACCTTCAACAAGAGTTATTGAAGTTGGATCATTTAGTATGTCAAATCCACCTCAAATGTTGAGGGAGCCTCGATGCAGTGGGATGGTTGCGAACCGACCTGTTCGTTACATGGGTTTAACAAAAATCCTAGCTATGGTAGCTGATGAAGATG
Source organism: Benincasa hispida (assembly GCF_027475165.1). Lineage (NCBI taxonomy): Eukaryota > Viridiplantae > Streptophyta > Magnoliopsida > Cucurbitales > Cucurbitaceae > Benincasa > Benincasa hispida. The sequence continues at coordinate 68,241,929 of NC_143488.1, forward strand.
ATGAAGATCTATTGTCTTATAAGAAGGCAATGAAGGATGTTGATAAAGATGAGTGGATCAAAGCTATAGATCTCGAAATGGAGTCGATGTACTTCAATTCGGTCTGGGATCTTGTAGATCCTTAGGTTGCAAATGGATCTACAAGAGAAAATGTGGTGCTAATGGGAAAATACAAACCTTCAAGGCTAGACTAATGACAAAGGGTTATACCCAAGTTGAGGGAGTCAACTATGAGGAGGCTTTCTCACCTATTGCCATGCTCAAGTCTATCTGGATTCTCCTGTCCATTTTCTCATATTATGACTATAAGATTTGACAAATGGACGTCAAAACTACTTTTTTGAATAGCAATCTTGAGAATACCATTTATATGGAGCAGCCTGAGGAATTCATAACCCAAGGCCAAGAACAAAAGGTTTGTAGGCTTAATCAGTCCATTTATGGACTGAAGTAAGCTTCTCGATCTTGGAACATAAGGTTTGATACTACGATCAAATCTTATGACTTTGATCAGAATGTTGATGAATCTTGTATATACAAGAAGATTATCAATAGTTTAGTTTCTTTCTTAGTGCTATATGTAGACGATATCCTACTCATTGGAAATGATGTAGGTCTACTGACTAAAGTTAAGAACTGGCTAATGACCCAATTCCAAATGAAAGATTTGGGAGAGACTCAGTTTTTTTCTAGGAATTCAAATATTTAGAGATCGAAAGAACAAAATGCTAGCTCTGTCTCAAGCATCATACATTGACAAGATGCTTGTCGTATTTGATGCAGAAATCTAAGAGAGGTTTATCACCTTTTAGACATGAAGTTATATTGTCTAAGGAACAATGTCCTAAGACACCTCACGAAGTTGAAGGAAATGAGACGGGTCCCCTATGCATCGGCTGTTGGCAGCCTAATGTATGTGATGTTATGTACTCGACCTGACATCAGCAATGCGGTGGGGATAGTCAGTAGATATTAGTCTAATCCAGGATATGATCATTGGACTGCTGTTAAAAATATCCTCAAGTATCTAAGAAAAATGAGGGACTACATGCTTGTGTATGGTTGGTTATAAGGATCTGATCCTTACAGGATACACGGACTCTGATTTCCAAACTGATAAGGATTCTAGGAAATCTACATCTGGATCAGTGTTCACTTTTAATAGAGGGGCAGTACTTTGGAGAAGTACCAAGCAAGGGTGCATTGCTGACTCCACCATGGAGGTTGAGTATATAGCGACTTGTGAAGTTATTTGGCTTAGGAAATTCTTGACTGATCTGAAAGTCATTCCAAACATGTCAAAGCCCATCACACTTTATTGTGATAATAGTGGTGTTGTGGCTAATTCCTGGGAGCCTAGGAGTCACAAACGCAGGAAACACATAGAGTGGAAGTATCATCTCATCCGAGAGATTGCGCATCGTGGGGATATGATCGTCACTCAGATAACTTCAGGGCACAACATTGCCGATCCATTTACAAAGGTTCTCACAGCTAAGGTGTTTGAGGGTCACCTTCAGAGTATGAGTCTATGGGACAGACCATGTTTAGACTAGAGCAAGTGAGAGATTTGTGCTGGGCGTGTTGTGCCCTAGTTTATTGATTTGTGTACTTTGTATTATAGTTTTACTTTTACATTATACACCCCATTAGTCTTAGGTTAAATGGGAGACTGTTGGGGTTGATGCCCTAAATCTCGTAGGGTCCTATAGTTAGTAATTGTATTGTACAAACATTTTTATTTATGTAATAAACTATATGATGTTTTATTTCAAAATTAGTTGCACTAACCACAAACCAATAAACTAAAATCCAAGGTTATCTTGTACGTTAAACATATATGTAGAGACATATGGGTAGATCATGTTTAAGTGATAATCTAAATGGTCTGTAGTAGATGAATAAGGCTGGATACCTGATAACGGGTAGAAATGCACGTTATCATAGTGCTAAGTTCTTAAACAATGTTGGATTGCATTGATGAAATATGTTAACTTGCGTCCATTAAGCATCATTTTCATGATATTGCGGTCGCATGCGTTCAGCGCATTAGAACAGTTGATTTTTGTATTTTTGTGCAGAATATGCGTTAACGCAATGCAAAGATTGCGATCATAGGAATTTATTAGTCGAGCACAACTTCATCGCAAGGCTTTGCGTTGTTCGTGTTCGCAAACATTCGCCTAAGAAGGATCGCCTCAACTTGGTCAGTGCAACATGGTGGGCACATCTGGGTGAAAGGCCAATTAAGAGCGATGGGACAGAAATTTGATGACAGTCGAATCCAAATTAAGTTGACAGCCGATAATGGTCACAAAGTACATTCAGCTTTATCGGTGATAATTATTCGGTGCATCAATAAGGAATTAAAGTTGTCCCATCTATACAACCAGGAAAGAGAAGCCGCTTTTCACCATGGATGCTCTATAAATACCAAGGGCATTCTTTAGAGAAGGGGTTAACCAGTTGACCAGTTCACGAGTTTAGCAATTAGAAATTTCATACTTCAGTTTGCACGTCTTTAGTTTTCTTTCATTTCTAAGGCGGACGCGAGGGAAGCAGTTGTGCCGACAGTTCGTTCCGGTAAGCTTGGGAGAGCACTAGAAGCTTCAAGGACAGAGAGAGGGCTGATGCCTGCGGAAGCGGGAACATCTTTAGATCAAAATAGAGATTCCAGTGTAAAAAGCCTCGGTCAGCAAGGAATTACTACCAGACTCTCTACCTTTACTTTCCATTGTCATTTTATACTCAACTCATCTATAAAAATGGAATTCCATTCTCTATATTTGTTCACTCTCTATTATTCACGCATGAGTAGCTAAATCAGTTGAATGGGTTGAGAAGTATTTAACTAGCATAACTAGGGAATCTTCATTCTTTGTGATTATCTTATTTATGTATGCTTCATTCGTCCATTAGAGCTACTCGGGAGGGTAGTCTAAGGACAAGATCTAGACTTGGGAAGGTCAGGTTAGAATCTAGACTTGGAAGAGCCAGATTAGAACGCATAAACAAGAGATAGGCGCTTCGGAATGAGCACTATTTGTTATCAACGCATCACATGCATCCTAAAGATAGGATATGATTGTATGCGGTCACCTTGTTTTATGCATTTTGCATCATCGTATAGGACAAGAGTAGAGACTTAGGGATGAGCTCTATGGACATTTTGCATTCAACACATGCGTCCTAGATTTAGGAGCATCGCATTTACATTGGAAAATGACTTGCTGTGCATGGTTGTAACATGATCGCATAGTCTGATGCATTCCCAAGTAACGCTAACTAAAGATCTTCTCAACCCGTTCATCGTATATCATTACATCTATCAACGTAACTGTCTTTTCTCAACTCCGTCGCATTTGTTTATTTCTTTTTCATCAATGCAAACAACAAACCCAACACTTTATTTATTTATCCGGTTACCGCAAAGTTCTTTATAAAAATTACCAACGCAAACTGTTTTCACAAGTCCCTGTGTTTGACCCTGGACTTACCAGGAAACTCAGAGGAATTTACACTTGGATTCCGCTAGGGAAACTTGAGTGCACAACGCAATTCCACCAATGCATAATATACATATTTCCACTTCATAAATACAAGCATCAAGTTTTTGGCGCCGTTACCGGGGACTTCGGCTAAATAGAATGCTAACGGTAATTTTTTTATTTCTTTGCAGAACTCTCAATCTCTGGCGAATTACGACCCGGAGATTGAGAGACTTTTAGACGAAGATTGAGAGACCGCCAACAACAACAAGAAAGAACACCAAGAATGGCGGATGAATTAGACGCAAGGGCCGCTAACGCGAATAATATAATGGCCAACCCCATCCTTCTGGCAAATGACTGCAATAGACCCATCTGGGACTATGCATCACTTAACCTCTACGATTTCTCTCCAGGAATCATGAGGCTGACGTTATATGGATCGAGGTTTGTAATGAAGCCGGTAATGTTGCAGATGATCTAGGCTGTTGAGCAGTTTGGAGGAAGGCGTGGCGAAGACCCGTACGCCCACCTCCGGAGCTTCATAGAAATCTGTAACACTTTTGTGTTCCCGAATATCTCAACCGAGGAAGTTTGACTAACTCTGTTTCCTTTTTCTTTGTGTGATCAGATGAGGAAATACTCTCGAATCAGGAGAGAGAACTTCGTGGGAACAGGTGGTGGAAAATTTATGAAGAAGTATTTCCCATCAATTGAGAACGCTAGGAGAAGGAAATTAATAAAAAAATTTGAACTAGGAGATGACGAATCGCTCAACGATGCTTGGGTGAGATTCAAGCGGCTGGTAAGAGATTGTCCACACAATGGCTTACTAGATTGCCTGCAAATGGAAATTTTCTTCCAAGGATTGAATCCCTCTTCGCAGACCGCTGCCAATGCGGCAGCCGTTGGTGGTCTGCTCGAAAAAACATATGAGAAGGCTAAGAGTATACTTGATCGCATTTCCAAAAATCACGAGGATTGAAGGGAAAGCGATCAGAGATTAAGAATAAAAGAAAATGACGCAAACAATGGGGCCATTGCATCCCTGCAAAATCAAATGACTGCGATGATGAGTTTAATACAAGGCATCGCAATTAATAATACGGGAGCAAAGAAAGGGCAGGTCAGCGCAATTACTCAAACGACCGCAAGTTGTGTCATTTGCAGAGATGCTCACCCGATGAAGGAATGCCTAACAAACTCGTAGTCGGTATGCTTCATGAGAGATAATCCCTATTCCAATAGATATAACCCTGGGTGGCGAAACCACCCAAATTTTGCGTGGAAAAATCAACAACAAAGCTTTCAACCTGTGGCACAAAAAGGAGGGCCACCCGGATTTTTCCCGCAAAATAACGGTCCAGCGCAAAGCCAAGCTAGCAGCTCACAACCACCGCAATCTTCGTCCTTAGAGAGCTTGCTGAAGCAATACATTGAGAAAAATGAATATGTGCTTCAGAATCAAGCTACATCCATTAGAAATCTCGAAATTCAAATGGGACAAATTGCGGACGAGCTGAAAAATAGACTGCAAGAAGCATTGCCGAGCTCAACTGAGCTCCCTCGCAATGCTGGGGGTAACGGGAAGGAACAATGCTTAGCAGTCTCCTTGTTAAGCGATAGCATGACTGCGAAAGTAGGGGAGAAGCGCATTGCGATCAACTTGAATGCGGTGATAACCGAAGTCCCGTTGACCTATAGTTTGGAGAAGCCCGAGAAAACAGACCCTGAAGTTGCGTCCACCCTTAAGCCTCTAGATATTGAGATAGAAGAAGTCCAACCACCAGTGACTCTGCAAAGATTAAAAGAGGAATAAAATGAGGAAGAAAACATCGCAATAGTGGCTGCAGTGCAAAATGCTATGATCCCACCTAAAATGGGCGACCCAGGAATCTTCATGATCCCATGCTTTATCAGAGGGATCTTTAGTGGCCAAGCACTATGTGATCTTGAGGCAAGTATAAACATAATGCCGCTATTAGTTTTCAAACAATTGAATGCCAGCACACTTACGCCCACAAAGGAAACTCTCCTGCTCGCGAATAGATCTCGAATACAACCTGAAGGGGAGTTGAAAAATGTCGCAATTTCAATCGATAAATTCATCCTGCCGGCAAACTTCCTCATTTTGGATTATAAAGCGGACAAAGATGCACCCATCATATTGGGATGACCATTCCTTTCAACCGGTCGTGCTCAAATTGATGTGTGCAAGGGGGAAATTGTAATGAGCATTCATAGGGAAAAACTCTGGATTAAGGCAGTAAAGATCCCAGAGGATAAAGAAAAGAGAGAAAAGCCACCATAGACGTGAACAAATCAGTCGAAAATAAGTGGTCCCTGAGTATTATATGATCGCAATCTATCAGGGATGCAAGTTTTGGGAAACATCAATTCTTCAGCTCTTTTCCACTATTCGAATTTTTCACCTTATCCTTTCAATCTTTACCTATCCTTATTTTACTATTTCTAAAAAAAAAAAAACTTGTTGTTTTGTTTTATATCATTTGACCCTCTCTTTGTCAGTTTACAATGATTAAGGCACAGGATTGTGGAGATGTTTTAAGAAGAAGCAAATGATCTCACTCCATCACCGCAATCCACATAACATAGATTGCCGCAAGGATGGATGCGTCAATACACAATATGGGCGACAACGCAAAATTTGGGGGTATACTCTTTCTTATCTTGTACACAATAGGGTGTACTCTAGCTATCACATCGCATGTTAGTTTTAAAAGTCTTATCACCGCATCCTCTTTAATTACCGCATGACATAGATAAATTTAGTAGTTTACCGCATTTTGTTCTTGGCCAAGTATGATTTCAATGATGACAAATATGCTTCTATTTCCTTTGTATATACTAGAGTCAACTTAGTCTTAAGATAGTCACCTCATAAAATATTTCCAGAAGTTAGGAGTTTGCTAGCTTTTTTTCAAACTCTCTTTACAACGCATGACTTATTTTAATCTTTTGGCAATGAGGACATTGTCGCATTTTAAATTTGGGGGTGAGGTATTTATTTTTGACCTTGCAATATATATATATATATACTAAGAATAACAACTCCGCTGTCAATGCAATGGGAAACCCATGTTGATAAGAGTTAAATTGTGAAAGGCACTTACCCGTGGTTGGATGTTTGCATGACACACGTGGGGGCAAGCCAAAACGAAAGTAAGTTACCAGGATCAACGCATCGCAACTCCACTGCCAAATAGGTATGAGTTTAGTCTGAGAAAGAGTGCATTGCTCGTAGTTGAATGTCCGCATGACACTTGTGGGGGCAAGCCAAAACGAAGGCAAGGCACTCGGATCAGCGCAAGGTAAAAAAAAATATCAATGAAGAAATTTTTTGTGCAAGGATAAAAACATTTGACACCCCGATAGAAAATTTTCTTTTTGAAATAAATCATGCGATGTTCCGGAATTTAGTAAAGTCCTTTTGAAAGTTAAGCTTGCAGTCCTTAGGTCTTAGAAATATTTTAAGAAGAGACTTGAATAAGACTTAAGAAAATTCAGGTATATAGGATTTGAATGAAGTATCCTTGAGAAGTCTAGGAAAAGAACTATGCGGTTGACTTGCTAAAGGAATCTTTAGCTTATGCTTGAGGACAAGCATTGTTTAAATTTGTGGGTGTGATAACGGGCATAAATGCACGTTATCATAGTGCTAAGTTATTAAACAATGTTGAATTGCGTTGATGAAATATGTTAACTTGCGTCCATTAAGCATCGTTTTCATGATATTGCGGTCGCATGCGTTCAGCGCATTAGAATAGTTGATTTTTGTATTTTTGTGTAGAATATGCATTAACGCAATGCAAAAATTGCGATCGTAGGAATTCATTGGTCAAGCGCAACTTCACTGCAAGGCTTTGCGTTAATCGTGCTCGCAAACATTCGCCCAAGAAGGATCGCCACAACTTGGTCAGCACAACATAGTGGGCGCATCTAGGTGGAAGGCCAATTAAGAGCGATGGGACAGAAAGCTGATGACAGTCGAATCCAAATTAAGTTGACAGCCGATAATGGTCAAGGTACATTCAGCTTTATCGGTGATAATTATTCGGCGCATCAATCAGGAATTAAAGCTGTCCCATCTATACAACCAGAAGAGAGAAGCCGCCTTTCACCATGGATGCTCTATAAATACCAAGGGCATTCTTCAGAGAAGGGGTTAACGAGTTGATCAGTTCACGAGTTTAGCAATTAGAAATTTCATACAGTTCGCACGTCTTTAGTTTTCTTTCATTTTTAAGGCGGATGCGAGGGAAGAAGTTGTGCCGGCAGATCGTTCCAATAAGCTTGGGAGAGTGGCGGAAGCTTCAAGGATAGAGAGAGAGCCAATGCCTGCGGAAGCGGGAACATCTTTAGATCAGAATAGAGATTCCAGTGTAAAAAGCCTCAATCAGCAAGGAATTTCTACCAGGCTCTCTACCTTTACTTTCCATTGTCATTTTGTACTCAACTCATCTATAAAAATGGAATTCCCTTCTCTATATTTGTTCACTCTCTGTTATTCACGCATGAGTAGCTAAATCAGTTGAATGGGTTGAGAAGCATTTAACTAGCACAACTAGGGAATCTTCATTCTTTGCGATTATCTTGTTTATGTATGCTTCATTCGTCCATTAAATATACTCGGGAGGGTAGTCTAAGGACAGGATCTAGACTTGGGAAGGTCAGGTTAGAATCTAGACTTGGAAGAGCCAGATTAGAACGCATAAACAAGAGATAGGCGCTTAGGAATGAGCACTATTTGTTATCAACGCATCACATGCATCCTAGAGATAAGATATGATTGTATGCGGTCACCTTGCTATTATGCATTTTGTATCATCGCATAGGACAAGAGTAGAGACTTAGGGATGAGCTCTATGGACATTTTGCATTCAACACATGCGTCTTAGATTTAAGAGCATCGCATTTACATTGGAAAATGACTTGCCGTGCATGGTTATAACATGATCGCATAGTCTGACGCATTCCCAAGTAACGCTAGCTAAAGATCTTCTCAACCCGTTCATCGCATACTCATTGCATCTATCAACGCAACTGTCTTTTCTCAACTCCGCTGCATTTGTTTATTTCTTTTTCATCAAGACAAACAACAAACCCAACACTTTTTTTCTTTATCCAGTTACCGCAAAGTTCTTCATAAAAATTACCAACGCAAACTGTTTTCACAAGTCCCTGTGTTCGAACCTGAACTTACCAGGAAATTTAGAGGAATTTACATTTGGATTCTGCTAGGGAAATTTGAGTACACAACGCAATTCCATCAACGCATAACATCCATATTTCTACTTCATAAATCCAAGCATCAATACCTTATCCTGGTGACACTACGAGTATGACCCACTTTGTAGATGTTACGTTTGTTGTAAAATGCTACAAATGATTTGATCCTGATCATTCATGTGGAGACATGTGAGCGGGCATATTCTATACAAAGGAGTTTGTATAAGATCAAACCATGAAATGTTTAGTCTTATTATATAACGCCATTCATATAGAAACTTACATTTCACTAAGATGACCATAGGTAACATGACCTGAATCTTGAGTGAGCTGTGAACTCCTGCCCATGAGAGCAATCATTTTATTTGTATGGGTGAGAGTAACCAGATCGCCGATTCAATAACCTACCATTTTGTGGGGTTCATTTGATTGAGGAGCTGGGAACACAACTACACAAGAGGGAATTCACTCCTTCCCCAATGTCGAGCATGTAGATAAATTGCTCCCTTAAGGGCTAATTTTGGGCCTTGAACAATATGGTGCCACACCCTCTCCTGGCTTGAGAGGGGTTTGGTCATAATTGAACTATGATTTATTATTCCGTAGAGGGATCAATGGTACTTAAGGAGATAGATGTAACTATAAGGGCAAAATGGTAATTTTGGCCTAGTTGTACTTACAAGCATTTTGTGAAGGGTCATCGTACTGTTGACTACTTATATCCAATGGACGTAGAAATATATCTGTAGTGCGAAGAGTGCAACTGTCGGTCTTTAGTGGAGTGTCTGACAGTTAACCGATGGTGAATAATTTAATTAAAGAGTTTAATTAATTATTCATGTACCGTTGGAGCTTCAAGCTACAGGTCCATAAGATCCCCTCGGTAGCTTAATGGGATTTAATGAGAATCCGTTTTTGGATTAATTTGAATTGTTCAAATTAATTGACAGAATTAATTATATATGATATAATTAATTAAATTTTAATCATATATGATATAATTACTATAATGTATTTGATACATTATAATATTAATGACAGGAAAGAAATATTTGAATATGATTCAAATATTAATTATATGAATTGGATTCATATTATTAAATTTAATGAAAATGTGATTTATGTTAAATGCCATTGGTGATAGAAAAGAAATTATAGGTTATATTGTATTTGATACAATATATAAACATATGTTATATGTTATATTTTATATAACATATAATTTAATACATAAATTATATGATAAAGTGTTTATTATATAAATATATATACATTAAATGATATATTAAAATAAATTAGGTTTATTTTATTTTCTTTTGGAAATAATTAATGGGAGGGAGTTGTAATTCCCTCCACCCTCTTTTCTCTCCACATCACGTAAGTGGGGATGCAGTTTTTCTACTGTGTGAAAAAGAAATATAGAGAGAAGACATAGCTCTCTGAGTCTTTTTTTTTTTTTGGGGAAGATCTTCCTCTTCCTCTCATATTGCCTCTCCCAGTCCCTTCCCTTTCAAAATTCAAAATAGCCAGAGCACCACTTCTCCTAGATTCTCATCCAGAGAATACCGAGGTAGCCGTTCGTGGTGGTGTATCATTCAAGGGATTCATTTGAAGAATCGTTCTTCAAAGGTATGGGTTTTCTAACCCATTTCATTTTTCTATATTCTGTTAAAAACATGTTGTATTATTTTTTTTTGAATTAAATGCATAATTTTTATGTTCTTCTCTGTAAGACTATTATTCTGTTGGGACGATCTTGTATTCGTTCAAGGGCCTTTCAAAGGGTTTCTTCCATTATTATCTTTAGGTATTTCACCTTCCCCATTAGTCGTGTCAAGAATTTTCTCATGGGTATTTACATCCTCAACCAAGTCTTTTTTATTGTTAATTATTTTTCTTTCTTTTAGGATTTTTATCTTTAGAACCCATTAGTCTACCAGGTTTTTGGCGTGTTCCAGACTCATTAGTGATAACTTTCTATTTTTGGATATCAATTTTTGATGAAATATTTGTAGCTGGTATATGGGAGTTAGTTACTTCAAGTTCATATTGATTTGTATGGGGATCTAAATGAGACAATAATGATGCATTCCACGTAATTTCTTTTTCCAACTTTTGAATTCCTCCTCTAATGTTGGAAAATTAGTCTCCTTAAAATGATAATCAGTAAATCATGCAGTAAATACATCACTAGTCAGGAGTTCAAGATATTTAATAATTGATGGGGAATCATATCTAACATATATTCCTAACCTCCTTTGAGGACCCATCGTAGTACGTTGTAGTGGAGCAATTGGAACATATATTGCACATCCAAGATTTCTCATATGAGAAATATTTGACTAATGACCATAAGTTAATTGTAATGGTGAGTACTTATGATAAACTACTGGCCTAATGTGTACAAGTGGTGATGTATGCAAAATAGCATGTTCTCGTACATATATAGGAAGCTTAACTCTCATAAGCAATGGTCTAATAATTAACTACAAATGTTTTACAAATAATTATGCTAAACCATTTTGTGTATGAGCATGCGCTACAGGATATTCAACACTTATCCCAATTGACATATAATAATTATCAAAAGTTTTGGATGTAAATTCACCAGCATTATCAAGACGAATGGTCTTAATTTGTATAAATAGAAAATTGTGCTCTTAACTTAATTATTTGAGCAAGTAATCTTGCAAATGCAAGGTTTCGATTTGATATAAGCATATGTGTGACCATCTGCTGGATACATCTATTAATACCATAAAATACTTAAATGGTCTACTTAGTGGGTTAATAGGACCGCATATATCTCCATGAATTCATTGTAGAAATGTAGGTGATTTAATTCCTACTTTAGCTGGTGATGGTCTAATTATTAATATTCCTTACAACAAGTATCACTTAATAATTCATTATATTGAAGAATCTTCTAGCTCTTCAATGGAATCCCATGTGAATTCTCAATAATTCTTTCATCATTATAGACTTCGGATGACTTAATCTGTCATGCCAAATAACAAATATTTATGAATTCATGAACTTCAAGTTCATTGTTGCATATGTTTCAATTGCTTATATATGGGTATAATATTATTCAAAAGATAAAACTGACAACTTTTACAATATCGTTTGTTCGCACGAGGTTTCTAGAGAAACTTGCTTCGTGGAATTTAAACTTTTGTATTTGTATTGATTTTAGTGTAGCAAGTACAATCTCTAATATATAATTTTTTATGTGTTTAAAATAAACTTTAATCTTTAATTTGGTTTATCTTCTTGGATGACTGACCTTTGGGCTTGTTGATCTTCTTAGATGATCGACCTTTGGGCTTGATGATCTTCTTGGATGATTGGCCTTTACGCTTGATGATCTTCTTGGATGATCAGCCTTTGGGATTGTTGATCTTCTTGGATGATCAGCCTTTGGGCTTGTGATCTTCTTAGATGATCAGCCTTTGGTTTTGATGATCTTCTTGGATGATCAACCTTTGGGCTTGATGATCTTCTTGGATGACCGGCCTTTGGGCTTGATGATCTTCTTGGATGATCGACCTTTTGGCTTGTTGACTTATTGGATGATCAACCTTTTGGCTTGTTGATCTTCTTGGATGATCGACCTTTAGGCTTGGTGATATTTTTGGATGATCGGTCTTTACGCTTGTTGATCTTCTTGGAGGATTAATGTTCACACGAGGCTTCCGGAGAAACTTGTTTCGTGGAGTTGAACTTGTGTCGATGTTGATGCAATGTGGTTCGATCTCTGGTACTTGATCCTTTGATTCTCTCTCAGCTAAATACGTAAGCTTGACTTGAATAAACGGAGCGCATGATTTTCTTAATGTTGAAGTCTTGGCAGAGTCCTTGTATCTTCAGGAGACTTGTGTTTTTAAAAAGTGTGTAGTTTCAGGAGTCTAAAAGTCTTCAGATTGTCTGGGCTTTCTGGATTATAGAATTGCTGACCTCCACAGATAAAGAGAATTTCTCTATTTATAGAGTTCTCAGGTGGGCTTCGTGAGATTGTGCTTGATTGATCCATGGGCTTGGTTCTTGAGCCCAATTAGTTGAACTTGGGCTTGGTTGATCCATGGGCCTCACCCTTGGGCTCAATTAGTTGGTTTTGAGCATGATTTGATATTTGAGTCCAATTCAACCTATTTTTAGGCTTAGTTAGACTTTAAACCAAATAATAATATCCAATTGGGCCAGATTAATTTTATCCTATTTAAGAGTCATGATGAAAACACATGACATCATCGGAATTTGTCTTTAACTTCAATTTCGGACACATCTCAACTTCTAATTGGTTTCAAATTTGACGATTTGGAATTTTGTCACTAATTTTGTAAATGATGTGGCAATATGTGATTGGTCCAAAATTTCTCTTTCAACAAATGCCCTTTTTAGAGATTTACCCACATATATGGCTGGATGAATCTAAAAAAATATAAAGTTGGAATCAAAATTCAAATATAATTGTTTTTGAATTTGACCTCAATTGACGTGTCAGTCAGACTATGAATTTAGTACATAAATTTAACTCGAATTTGGGATAAAGTTTGGAATATGTCTAAATTTTAATTTGAGATTTTACCCCAACTTGTTTTGAAAATAGAGATAAGAATCTAAATTTAGATGAATTTGATATAAAAATTGGAATATGCCCAAATTTGAATTTTCCATCAATTTGAGATTTTATTCTTAATTTAATTTGATTTGATGATAAAAGTCTAAATTTGGATGATTTAGATTTGGGATAAAAATTGAAATATGCCCAAATTTTAATAATTTAATCTCAAAGTTGAACAATTTGATTTGAAGAAAATTTGAAATCTGACAAATTTAATTTGAGATTTTATCCATAACTTAAATTAGATTTTGAATAAAATTTAGAATATGCCCAAATTTTAATTTGAGATTTTATCTACCATTTAATCTCAAATTTGAACAATTTTATTTTGAGTAAAATTTGGAATATAGCCAAATTTTAATTTGACACAATTTAAATTTGATTTTTAAATAAAATTTGGAATACGTCCAAATCTTGCTTGATGATAAATTCGATGACGAAATCTAATCAAACTAAATTAATAAGACCTTAATTTTTATTTTTTAAAATTTAATTTGAAATTATGATAAAATCAATTAGGAAATCTAAAAAAATCTAATAATTTAAATTAAATCTTTTTTTAATTTGGATTTTCCTAATTTGTCACGAAATTTGGCATAACCTCTATAAATAGGACCCCAAACCCCTATAGTCTTCTGTTCCTCTCCTCTTCTTCTAAACTTTTCTCTTTTTTTTTTTTCTTTTCCATTTTTTCCATTTTTTATTTCTCTTTTTTCTTTTTTTTCTTCTTTTTTTTTGGACACCCATTTTTTTCACACTTAAATCCTTTTTTTTTCTTATTTACTTCTCATTCCTTCTTTCTTCTTTCAATCTTGGAGGATTTCTTTTTCAAATTTACTAACTTGCCCTTGTTGCTCCTTTTGTTTTTTTGCAGTTATGAACAAAACGAGAGGTAATTTCAGATTTCTGCAAGCACGATCTCAGTCCGCGACCTGAAGATTCTGTTTTAAGTCCTTGAGGATCTCGACACTCTATTATTTTCGATCTTAGTACGCGATCTGAGGATTCTGTCTGCTTGGCTTTAGTCTTTGACTTGAGCATTTTGTCAGTTTCAAACTCAGTGCTCTAACAACTCTAATCTTCGCCCTCTACTGGCTTCGATCTTAGTACATGACCTGAGGATTTTGTCGGTTTAAACCTCAGTCTTTGACTTGAGCATTCCGTTGGTTTCAAATTTAGTGCTCTAACGGCTTTAATTTCTTCCCCTAATTGCTTCGATCTTAGTATGCTACCTAAGGATTTCGTCGGTCCCAGCCTCAGTCTTTGACTTGAGCATTCATCGGTTTCAAACTTAGTGCTCTAACGGCTTTGATCCTTCTCCCCCTATTGGCTTTGATCTTAGTATGTGACTTGAGGTAACTATCGCCTTGGCTTTAGTCTTTGACTTGAGCATTTCGTCGGTTTCAAACTCAGTGCTCTAACGGCTCTGATCTCCACCCTCTATTGGCTTCGACCTGAGGATTCTGTCGGTCATAGCCTCAATCTTCAACTTGAGCATTCCATCAGTTTCAAACTTAGTGCTATAACGGCTCTGATCTCTCCCCTTATTGGCTTCGATCTTAGTATGCGACTTGAGGATCCCACCGGTCCCAGCCTTAGTCTTTGACTTGAGCATTCCGTCAATTTCAAACTCAGTGCTCTAACGACTCTGATCTTTGTCCCCTATTGGCTTCGATCTTAGTACGTGACCTGAGGATTCCATCGGTCCCAGCCTCAGTCTTTGACTTGAGCATTTTGTTGGTTTCAAACTCAGTGCTCAACTGGTTTTGATCTCTGCTATCTATTGGCTTTGATCTCAGTGTGCGACTTGAGGATTCCATTGGTTTTGGCTTGAGTCTTTGACTTGAACATTTCGTCGATTTAAAACTTAGTGCTCAACTGGCTTTGATCTCCGACTCCCCATTGGCTATGATCTTAGCGTGCGCCTAAGGATTCCGTCGATCTTGGCTCGAGTTTTTGACTTGAACTTTCCCTTGGTTTCAAACTCATTGCTCAACCGGCTTTGATCTTCGCCCTCTATTGGCTTCAATCTTAGTGCGCAACCTAATCTTGCATACAAGGCAAAGCTGTTGAGTTTTATGTCTTAAAACTCGTGGTTTGTAAACAATAGAACGTATTTGGAAAATTCAATAAGTTGTTATTGAATATATTATTTTTTAGAAATCCAATAAATCTAATCCCATGACTATTATATGAGTACTTGAACTTTATGTGGAGACATACAAGTGGATCAGGTTTGAGTAAATAGTCAAAATAATCTATAGTATATGAATAAGGTTGGGTGCCTTATTCTAGTAACACTATTGGATGCGACCTACTCTGTAGTTGTTACAGAGAGTTGTACAGTGCTACAAACGAAGTGATCCTAATTCGTTCATATTGGGACATGAAGAGTGGGGGCTGAAGAAACTCTATTCAAGAGTACCTACGAGCGGAAGCGGATCTTTCCAATTCATTGTGACTGAATTTCCATGTATACATTCAAACATACTAATATGCATTCATAACGCTAAATTACTGGCATGCTCAAAGGAACAATAAATAAGAGATCGAAAGATCATACCAGTTGAAGACTTTTTCTTCACAGCAAATCTCGCTATCGCTGGAATGACAAGCTTTCGTTCAGCAAATCCCAATCGTCTACCTCGAACAATCTCCACATGAACAGAAGAAACGAGGACGACACCACCACTCAGAGCCCTTAGTATTCTCGGAGTGAAAATCCAAAGGGTGGGCTTTGTTCAGATTTGGTAGAAGGGAGAAGGAAGGGAGATCGTATACAACGATCAAGCAAGTGGGAGAAAGGCTCGTCTATTGTATAGATAAAATGCTTGATCGTTTAGGTGAAATATACGATCGTGTAGAAAAATGTAAGCGATCGTCTAAATGATACTTTAGGAAAAGCTAACCGATCGTCTAGAAATATCGGGTGCTAAACAATCGTTTAGAAAAAGGTAAATGATCTTTTAGTAAATAGCACGTGTTGGTGTAAGCGTTAAGTGATCGCTCAACACTATCGTATAGGTAAGCGATCATTCAGCACAATCGTATAGACACTGATTTTACTGAGCGATGACACACTTTAACATTATGTCGTGCATCTAATGCTTAACACATAGTGAGCTATTTAAGTGTCTCAAAGCAATTCTTCAACTTACTCATCCGTTATGAAAACAGAAGAGACACCGACCTATTATTCCTTAACCATCCAATTAATAGACAATGAATATATTCACATTATATTCATAACCTATGGATTAATATCATATATTAACCATAGAATTTTTCCTTCACTAGACATAAATCATATTTATATCCAATTTTCTCTAAATTAATGTATCTCATACATGAAGTTAATTATATCATATATAATTAATTAGTTCAATATATCATATATAATCGAACTCCCTCTTGTCAATTTGAATATTTCAAACTGATCCAAAAACTGATTCTCAACTTGTATCCAAGCTACCAAGGGGACCTTATGAACTGACTCGAAGCTCCAACGGTACGTGAATAACTGACTAAACCCTTTAGCCACGATATCCACCATCTGTTAACTGCCAAGCATTCCACTAAAGACCGACAGTTGAAATCTTCTTACCATAGATATATTTCTATGTTCATTGGATATAACCAATCATCGATACGATGAACCTTCACCGATGCTCGTAAGTATAGCTAAGCCAATTTACCATTTTTTCCCTATAGTTACATCTTACTCCTTAAGTACCACTGATCCCTCTAATGAACAATACAACATAGTTCTACTATGTGTGAACACCTCTCGGGCCATGAGAAGGTGTATGGCGCCACATCGTTAAGCCCCGAGACTAGCCCTTAAGAGAGAAATCTATCTATTTACCCCTACTTCGGGGAAGGAGTGAACTCCATCTTGTGAAGCTGAATTCCCAGCTCCCAAATCAGACGAATCCTCAAAGTGGTAGGTTTGAGTCGGGGCTCTGGCCACTCGCACCCATGCAAATCAAAAGAATGCCCTCAATGGCAGGAGTTCCTAACTCACTCAAGATTGAGTTCATATTACCTTTGGTCATCCTAGTGAAGTGAAGTCTCTGTCATGAACGGAGTTATATGATGAGACATTAACACTTCGAGGTCAGGTCTTATACAAACTATTTATATAGGACGCCTTCGCTCACATGTCCCCTACACGAATGATCATGATCAGACCATTTGTGACAAGTCACAACGTTTGTAACTATTCCACAAAGCGAGCCGCATCCGTAGCATTACTAGGATAAGGTTTCCCTCCTATATCCATATACTACAGACCATTTTGGTTGTCACTTAAGACATAATCCACTTGTATGTCACTACATATATGCTTAAGTTACATAAAGATAACCAGGGATATTAAGTTTATTGGTTTGTGATAAAATAAAAACATCTAAATGTTCTAAGTCAAGAAGTGAAGTAAATATCATATATATTATACATCACAAGTGTTCTTACAAAATTGTTTACAAACTACAGGACACGAGACTTTAGGGCACAAACTCTAACAGAGGGTCCTGTGCAAATGGTTTTTGTACAAGATTGGACCACGAAACCAGTCACTCTTACTTTATAACGTTGTTTACTATTTAAGACTGACTATTTCAAAGTGATGACCTAGGTAACTTAACCTTAATCCTGAGTTAACTATGAACTCCTGTTTATTCGGGATTATCCTTTAATCTGCAAATGGTGAGAATAGACCAAATGTCTCTGCTCAATAAGCCTCCCATTTTGGGGATAAGACCAGATAAATAGCTGCGGACATAGGGTGCAAGACGGAATTCACTCCTACCCGATTAGGGTTAGTAGAGATGTTGTTCCCTTTAAGTGCTGATTCTGGGTCTTGAACGAGAGGCCTCACCATCTCATTGGCCTAAGAGGGATTCGATTTGTTGATTGGATCAAAAATCAATTGTTCATTAGGGGATCAATGGAACTTGAGAAATAAGAGGTAATTTTGAGGGTAAAACAGAGATTCGACCTAGCCGTTATTACGAATAATCTGTGAAGAGTTAACTTACTAATCATTGTTAAATTGAGTGGACATAATATATCTACAGTGAGGGGAGTTCAGCTATGGGCTTTAATGGAATCACCCATTAGTTAACGAATGGGGGTTAGTTCGGTCTAATGAGTTTAGTCGATTAATCTCGAATGGTTGGAGCCCATGATCTGTAGGTCCGCGAGGTCCACCTACTAGCTCGTAAATGGATTAGCTCTAGAGTAGCGTGACAAGTTAATTTGAAGTGTTCAAATTATAATAAAATGGAATTGGAGAAATAGTATTTAAATATTTGAAGATGGAATTGTGTAAATTAATTTAATATTTGATATTAAATTAATTAGAATTATTTAAATTATTATTTATTAATTTTATTAAGAAAAATAATTTTGTAAATTATTTTCAATTTTATTAAAAGAATTGATTTATGAAATCAATATTTGAAAAATTGAAAAAGAAGAAAAATTCACAAAAATAGAAAATTGGCATTTTCCATTACTTCTTCAAGTAGCTCACTAACAACCTACCATTTTCAAGCTTCATTAACTCCAAGCATGAGCTGCATTTCATGCAGCTAATCTCTTTGCACGAGTGTTTGCAATATATTGAAGAGATTGAAGTGATTTTGAGGTAATGCAACTGATCAAATTTTTTTCTGAAAAATTCGTGAGAAGAAGCTGTTCTTTTGCTGGGTTGTTGTAGTGAGTTTGTCTCCAAATTCCCTTAATTCAAGCTTATTTTGAGTCCCATAACTCAATCTAGAGCACCAAGCGGATAGTGGAGAAGATCTTGGGATGGTCTACAACAAGATTCAGAGGAGATTTACAGCTGGATTCAAGCTTTGAGGAAGTTCTACAAAGGTATGTCATGAAACCCATTTATTTCTACTGAAGCATGCTTTTATTTCTGCCAAAATTAATGAATTAGAGTGCTTATGGATCTTGGTCACTTCCGCTGCACGATGGCATGTTCCAACAAAAGCTTGGACTTCATCATGCAAAGAAGCAAAGCAAGGCAGATTGAATTTGACTATGCAGTAGGAGTAGAGCCCAGGGAACTGGAGTTGATCTAACAAATGAGGCATACCAGGCGGACCAGACAACTTGAACTTGATCTCGCATATGGTGCGGAGCCATGAGGATTGAACTTGATCTTGCATACGAGGTAAAGCAAGGCAGACCAGACTTGATCTCGCAGATGAGGTGAAGCCATGAAGACTAGACTTGATGCAATAAAGTCACATCAAACTTGTCTTTCTGCCAGTTTCATTGGGCTTAATTTCCACCCTCTGCATGATGGAAAGTACAAGCAAGCAATGAAAGTAATTAGAATCAATAAACACTCTAATTACACTTAATTTGAATTCTAAAAGCATTTAAACATGGTTTTATCAAAGAATAGAGTTTCTAGAACAATTACCTTTGAAGAATCCTCCAAATCCGAGCTACTCCACAAATTTGTGCTTCAAACTAGTAATAGACCACCAAGAGTGTCTTCTCTACTTTTTTCAGCCTTGGATTTGAGTGGTAGAACTCAAGATTGAAGTGAATTGTGAAGGGAGATGAAGAGTGTTTGAACAGAAACTATTTTCTGCAGAAAATTTGAAGTTCATCAAGTATTTTTTCCCTTACAAATAAAAATTGAAGTGTTTTTATGTATATGATACATGCAATTAATCAGCCATCATGTTGATAGCCACTTCAGTTAGCATTATAAAAGTGGTATAATTGTTGTTTTTAGATTAAGCCACAAAACCATAGAAATTTCCACTATTGAAAATGGATTTTTCCATTGATTTTCAATTTGTTTGGTTTAATTCAAAATTAATCAAAACCAAAATTCATTTCTAAAATTGAATTTGATAAATAAAATAAATTTTTTATGTTAATTTAATATCAAATATCAAATTAATCAAACACTTAATTTAAACATGAATCCAATTCATGTAATATCTAAATCAATATTTAAATATTTTAAACTCTCCAATTTCATTTAATTTCAACAAAATTAAACATTAATTATATCAAATATAATTACGCAAATCCTAATTTGAAATTGAACATTTCAAATTCAAACCCTAATTTGTAAATTGAATATTTCAAATTAAAATTCAATTTGAACACTTCAAATTGAAAACTTAATTTTGATTTTGAACATTTCAAAACCACTCAATTCACTAATCCAAGGTGTTCATATTTTACGAGCTAGTAGAGGGACCTTATGGATCTACAGATCATGAGCTCCAACGATTTAAGATTAATTGGCTAAATTTTTTAGACCGAATTAATCAATATTCGTTAACTACTGAGACACACCACTATAACTCGATAGTTGCACTCTCTTCACAGTAGATATATTTCTTTCTACTTGATTTCACCATAATTAGTAAGTCGACCCTTCATAGGTTGTTTGTAATAACGGCTGGGTCAGTTGCTGTTCTACCTCCGAAATTACATCTTGTTTCTTAAGTTCCATTGATCCTCCAATGAACAATTGGTTTGTGATCCAATCACTAAATCAAATCCCTCTCGGGTTAATGAAAGGGTGGGGCCCCTTGTTCAAGACCTGGATTTAGTACTTAAGAGAGCAACCTTTCTACTAACCCTAAATTGGATAGGTGTGAATTCCATCTTGCACCCTATGTCCCCAGCTATCTACCTAGTCTTACCTTTGAAATGGGAGGCTTATTGAGCTGGCGCTGTTGAGCCAACCCTCACCTACGCAAACAGGAATGCATAGTTAGTTCAGGATTATGGTCGAGTTACCTAGGTAATTTTATTCGAAACAATCAGTCTTAAACAGTAAACATTGTTTACAAAGTAAGAGTGAGTTAATTCTTGATCCGATCTTATGCAAACTCATTGCATAATACACCCCCACTTCTCATGTCTCCACATGAACGATTCAATTTCACATCGTTTGTGCTATCTACAAAGCAAGTCACATCCAATAGTGTTACTAGAATAAGGTACCCAACCTTATTCACATACTATAGACCGTTTTGGATTTTTACTCAAACTTGATCCTATCTTTATGTCTCCACATAAAGTTCAAGTATTCATGTAAAAGTCATGGATCTTTAGTTTATTGGATTTAGTCTTTATAAGTGCAATTTACACATTCAACAACTTTATTGAATAAATGTCAATAACATCTTTGATTGATAATAAAATATGTTTAACTTTACAAATTGCGAGTTTTAGGACATATAACGTAACAAACTCCTATTTGGACTAAAATTCTAGTGGATGAATATATACAGTGTTGAGTAATGAGGGAATAAATACAATAAGCCAGAGCATCAGATACCTAGTACTTCTCCCACTTACTCTAGTTCTATCTATACCACAATCCTAGTCCCACTAGATGACTCTCAAACACTATAGCCGAGAGGGCTTTTGTAGATGGATCAACCAAGTTATCTTCAGAGGAAATATGCATGACATTCACGTCTCCTCGGTGTATGATCTCCTTGATGAGATGGTACTTGCGCTTGATGTGTTTTTCGCGCTTATGGCTTCTAGGTTCCTTTAAGTTTGCAACTGCTCTACTATTATCACAATGCAGGGTGATCAGAAGATGCATATTTTGAACTACATTCAAATTAGTCAGGAAATTTCTGAGCCATACTACTTCTTTGGTTGCTTCACCTACAACTACATACTCAGCTTCCATGTTGGAGTCAGCAATACAACTTTGCTTTATATCCTTCACACTATAGCTCCTCTGTTTAGAGTGAATACTAACCCTAAGTAGATTTTCTAGAATCTATATTGGTTTGAAAGTCAGAATCAATGTATCTAGTAAGGGTCAGATCCTTCGCACTATACACAAGCATATAGTCTCTCATTCTCTAAAGATACTTGAGGATGTTTTAAACAGAAGTCCAATGATCTATTGGGATTGGGGTTCTAATTCTCCCGGGGTCTTGTAGTTTGTAAACATTGTACACATTGTTATTAATAAAATAAGTTATTTTATTTTGCATTTACTCAAATCCAATAAACAAAGATCCGTGGTTATTGTATGTAAATTTAAGCATGTATATGAGATATACAAGTGGATCATGCCTTAAGTAATAACCTAAAAGGTCTGTAGTATAAGAATAAAAGAGGGATACCTTATCCTGGTGACACTACGGATACGACCCACTTTGTAGAGGTTTACAAGTATTGTGAACTACTACAGATGGTATGATCTTGACCATTCATGTGGAGACATGCGAGTTGGGGTGTCCTATACAAAGAGTTTGTATACGACCGGACCACGAGATGATTCATCTCTTTATATAACGCTGTTGTAAATTAAGACTTATATATCACTTAAACGACCATAGGTGACATGACCTTAATCCTGAGTGTTTTGGAAACTCCTGCTTATGAGGGCGGTCCTTTGATTAGTATGGGTGAGAGTGGGCAGATTGGCAACTCAACAAGCCTACCTTTTTGAGGATTTGTCTGATTGGGGAGTTGGGAACTAGTTACAAAAGATGGAATTCACTCCTTCCTCGAAGCAGGGGTAAGTAGATAGATTGCTCCTATAAGGGATGATTCCGGGTCTTGAACATAGTAGCCACATCCTCTCTTTGGAAGAGAGGACCCAGTCATAGTAGGACTATGACTTATTGTTCATTAAAGGAATCAGTGGTACTTAAGGAGTTAGATGTAACTACATGGGCAAAATGGTAAATTCGCCCAACTGTACTTACGAGCGATCTGTGAAGAGTTATCACATTGTTGATTGGTTCATATGGACACAGAAATATATTTGTAGTGAGAAGAGTGCAGCTGTCAGTCTTTAGTATAGTGCGTGATAGTTAATGGATGGTGGATCCCATGACTAAAGAGTTTAGTCAGCTATTCACATACCGTTGGAGCTTCAAGCTACAGGTCCATAAGATCTTCTTGGTAGCTCAATGGATTCAAGTTGAGAATCAGTTCTTGGAGTTGATTTGAAGTGTTCAAATTAACAAGAGGAAATTCAATTATATATGATATAATTGGTGTGATGTATGAGATACATCAAGTGGAAGATTAATGTAAATATGATTTACATTAAGTACCATAAAATAGAAAAAGAACTATGGTTTGTATGTTTCATGAGATGAAATATTAAAACTATAGGTTATAAATATAATATGGTAAGTTGGTTATCATATTTATTTATAATATATTAATTATTTGATCATTAATTCTTTTTCTCTAATAATCAATTGAGTGAGAGGTTATTGGTGGTTTTATGACAACCGTGAGATAAAAGGAAAATTGTTTTTCTAAATTTAGAAGGGTTGCCTCATTTAGAAATAACTCACGGAGAAGCTATCAAGTGAAAGAGTTTCACTAAGCTATAGCTAGCAGAGACTAAACGATCGTGGAGTTTTGACTATACGATAGTTCATCAGCTGATCGTAGCTAAATGAACGAGTGGCTTTATCTATATGATAAACTGTCATTTACTAAACGATCGAGCACATCGTCTATACGATAGACAACTTCCTATCTCCCGCTTGCTCGATCGTCTACACGATCTTTGTTCTCCAGTCTCTTCCTCAAGCCAAGATCATACAGAGCCCACAACTGCTGGATTCTCACACCGAGAATACCAAGGTAACCATTGTGGTGGTGTCCTCACTCACTGCGTGAATCGAGTGTGACTCGATTGGTTTCTTGGAGGATATTCACTGTATTCGTTGTGTTTGTGCTGGTGATCGTGTTGTTCCGGTCGTTGCATTCATGTTGCTGTTCTTGGACGCATTAGATTGATCGAGGGAGTTTGAAGAATGATTCTTCAAAGGTACGCATATTCTATTCCTTGATTCCTATTATAGCATGATGTAATTTTGTTTTGTGCATGACCTGTTAGAATTGTGTTCAATTCAAATGGAATTTGGAACGATCCTTCCGCTCCTCATAGAAATCCTCATGTTTGGTTTCCTTCATGACCATATCTAGGATTGGACTGAAATCTGCTGATGATTCCAATTGCATAGCATATGTCAAGACGACTACAAAACATGGCATACATTAAACTCCCTATTGCTGATGCATATGAAATTTGTTTTAAATCTCAACTTCTTGAGGTGTATTAGGGCACTGTTCTTAGACAGATGAATTCCATGCCTTAAAAGGTAATATACCTATCTTAGAATCCTGCATTTTATATCTAGACAACATCTTGTCTATATAAGACGTTTGAGATAAAGCTAAAGTTTTGTTTTTGTGATTTCGAACTATTTGGATCCCAAAACATACTGTGCTTTTCCCAAATCTTTCATTTGGAATTGCTTAGCTAGCTATCTCTTAATGTCAGCAAGAAAATCTACTTCATTTCCTATTAGTAGAATATCATCAACATATAAAACTAGAAAAACTATAGTTTTGTTGACGATCTTCTTATAAACACAAGGTTCGTCAACGTTCTATTCAAAGCCGTAAGATTTGATCGCAGTGTCAGATCTCATATTTCAGGATCGAGACACTTGTTTCAACCCATAAATGGATCTATTAAGCTTGCAATTTTTTTTGCTCTTGACCTTATTCTATAAACCCTTCTGGTTGAGACATATAAATACTCTCTTCAAGATAGCCATTTAAAAAGGTTTTCTTGACATCCATTTTCCAGATTTCATAATCATAAAATGCGTCAATGGATAAGAGTATCCTAACAAACTTGATCATGGCAACCAGAGAGAAGGTATCTTCATAGTCTACCCTCTCTCTTTAGGTAAACCCTTTTGCCACAAGCCTAGCTTTGTAGGTCTGTACCTTACCAGCTTGGTCTTGTTTTCTTTTGTAGATTCACTTACAATCGATAGGTTTTATCCCTTCTGGTTGATCTACAAGATCCCAGACTGAATTAAAGTACATTGACTTCACTTTAAGGTCCATGGCTTTTATTCGCTAGTCCTTATCCACATCACCCATTGCTTGTTTAAAAGTCAATGGATCCTCTAATGCATCATCAGGTATGATGATCTGAGTTTCAATTAAACCCATGTACCAGTCAGGCTGTTGCACAACCCTCCCACTATGTCGAGGCATGCTTAACTTTTAGAAGGATGTGAAGTACCAGTCTCACCAACAACTCTTGTTGATGGTCTTGCTCGATCAATACCTCTTGTTGATTTATTTGTAGTTTCTCTGGTCATTTCGCTTAATACTAGCCTACTGCAAGGTTAATGATCTTTAATAGGAATGTAGAATTTGTCTATACAAATACTTTATCTTCCTGATAACATTGGAAATGTGCTATCTTCTTCCGATTAACCCAGGATTGTTTAGCTACTTAATTTGGTCAAATTGATTATTTTATTGGACTCGAGTGTACAATCAGTTGGATTAATTTGGGTTTGTTAGTTTAGTTTGGTTTCGATTCAATTCTCGAGACTCGTATTGTAATTCTATGAGTTTTATTATGAATTGATGAGAATTTATCTTGAGCATATTCTTCATTTTTCGTGTATGGGATAATTTGAAAAATTAGCTGTGCATGTTTAATAGATTGCTTTGATTGGCCCTAATTTGTAATCGTTATGTAGTCGTCACTTAGAAGCATGAGTTAAGTTAGTTTGTTGTTTTAATTTGGGATTCCATTTAGCAAGCATTTACTTTTTAACTTAGATAAATCTCGCTCAATTAATTGGTTAGATGATGGAAATCAATTAATTGACTTAGCTTTGCCTTGAATCTTAATGCTTGTTGATTGATTGATTAGTTGAGGATTCTCACTTTTCTGTTAATTAACGTGATTTTATGGACTACTCGGTAAGATTCTAACCGAGTAGGCTCAATTTTAATTCAAATATTCTCACGCATCTTTTGATGAGTCCATGATAATTTTGTGCATTCGTTTACGTTGCACACTTTTTATTCTCTTGCAATTTAATTCACAACTCTTCACAGGAAACCCACCTCCCTCCCTTTGGTTACTTCCTACAAGTTCCAATATTTAAGGAATCCATATTCAATCCTCTGTGGTTCGACCCCAGACTTACTACTGTACTATTAGTTAGTATAAGGGGCTAGTTCGGTGCATACAAATTTTAGTTGCATAGGCGCGGATTCACGGATGACGGTGAATCTGACAGCCCACCAAATTGGCACCATTTTCGAGGAGCCGATGGAATCCTTGATTTTTGAAACTTGTACTGTTTATCCTTGCTAATCAATTTTTCCTTTTGGTGCATGTCCCACACTCCCAAAGGTGCTAAACAATTGTATTTTGTAGATATTTCTAGGGAGGAGCGGAGAATTAGAAGAGAAAGAAGATAGTAAGCTGCGCTTGATAGAGAGATTTGTGTTGGAGACACATCAGGAGAAGAAAGGATTCCTGAATATTTTCCAGTGATGGTGGAACGAGAAAAAAACCCTCAAGGAGCTTGCAACACCTGACTTCACTCAACAACCCTTGTGCATATATCCTAAGACAATAGGTAACTTTTAGCTTAAATCTGGCTTAATTCACTTACTTCCTGTATTTTTTGGCCCACAGGGCGAGGATCCACACAAACATTTGAAGGAATTCTATGTGGTGTGCAATGGGATGAAACCTAATGGAGGAGCAGACAAATATGAGAACATTCCCCTTTTCATTGAAGGGAGATGCCAAGGAGTGGCTCTACATTCTTCCACCAGGGAGCATCACATCCTGGGAAGAATTGCAGAGTTCTTGGAGAAGTTCTTTTTTGCATCCCGAGCTACTAGTGTCAGAAAGGAAATTTACAGCATCATGTAGTTCGATGGGAAGACCCTTTATGAGTATTGGGAATGATTAAAAAAGACCTGTGCCAAGTTCCCCCATCATCAGGTCTTAGACCAACTCTTGATCCAATACTTTTACGAGGGACTAATGCAGACCGACAAAAGCAGCATAGATGCAGCTGCAGAAGGAGCCTTAGTCAATAAAACCTCAACTAAGGCAATGGATCTAAGAGCTACAATGGCTGAAAATTCTCAACAGTTTGAAACTAGAGCTGCAGTCAGTGTCAAATCCGCCAATGAGGTAAGTGAACGTAAGAAAGAAATATCTGACTTAGTTTCTATTGTTAAGTAGTTGGAAAAAATGGAGATTTCACGGCCCACTACTATTTGCCAAGTATGTAATGGGACTGGCCATTCAGCTGATGTTTGCCCAAGTGCTCTGCAAGGAGCAATTCCTGAGGTAAATGTCATTGGAGGCTACAATTACAATAGGCAAAACAGAAGGTGGGACCCCTTCAATCAGATTTACAATCTTGGGTGGAGAGACCACCCAAACTTCAAATGAGGAGACTAGAATGAGTAGACTCAGCCTCATTATGGAGCTTTGTCTGGTTCAGGTATGTCCTTAGAAGACATTGTTAAAAGCCTTGCTGACAACTCTTTTAAGTTTCAACAGGATACACAAAATTTTTAGCAGGATACAAAGAAAGCCATTGAAGCTTTGGGCACCCAACTCTCATAGCTAACCACCTCTATGAGCATATTGGAAAGACAATCTGGCAAACTTCCATCCCAGCCTGAGTCAATTCTTAGAGAAAATATTAGTGCGGTCACGTTAAGAAGTGGCAAGGAGATGGAGCCACCTGTTGAGTCCGTGAAAGAACTAAAATTGGAGAGTCCAAGAATTTCTTCTTCAAATTCAACCGTCTTACCACCACAAAACAAACAGGGAGTATCTTCTCACACTTATTCTTCTTTAAATGCGTATGTGCCTAAAGCGCTTTTTCCTTCCAGGCTTGCAAGGCCAAAGGAACCTACTGCAGACAAGGACAAGGAGCTTTTGGAGATGTTTAGAAGGGTAGAGATAAATATTCTTCTCCTCGATACCGTCAAGAAAATTTCTAAAGATGCCAAATTTCGAAAGGAGCTTTGCACGAGGAAAAGACAAGCCAAGGAAAAAGAGAGGATGGTAGTAAGTCAATCTATTTCTGCGATCCTTTAGAAAAACTTGCCAAAAAACAGAAGGATCCATGTATGTTTTCTCTCACTTGCATTATAAGAAAAAGAAAATTTTATAGAGCCATGCTAGATTTGGGCGCGTCAATAAATATTATGCCTTATTCAATTTATCAAGAATTAAAATTAAAGGACCTAACTGAAACTGAAGTTGTCATTCAATTAGTTGATAGGCCTTTTATATACCCATTAGGAGTCATAGAGGATGTCCTAGTTCAGGTCAATGAATTTCTTTTTCCTGCTGGTTTCTATGTTCTTAAAATGGAAGAGCCCACATCTATCTCATCTGCATCTATCTTACTTGGTCGGCCTTTTATTAAGATAGGCAAGACTAAGATTGAGGTGGATGAGGGCGCTTTATCGGTGGAGTTCGATGGTGAGTTGGTTAAATTTGATATTTTTTATGGCATGAAAACTTCCACCATAGGGCAAGTACATTCTTTGTGCCAGATTGACATGTTTGACTCTCTTGAGTAGGATGTTTTGGGACGTCTATGACGACGATGAGGATGGCTCAGGAGATTTGATCCCCTTGGAGAGCTTGCCACCTTGTCTATGACAGAGCCGGTACGTATGCCCTTATATTCTGATGATGAACCCTTTGACAAGGTGCTTCCTTTTATTTTGCAAGCACCTAAATTGGAGTTGAAAGAGCTTCCAGACTACCTGAAGTACGCCTATCTGGGGAAGTTGAGACCTTTCCTGTTATAATCTCATCGAGTAAGCCATCAAGTATTCCATTGAGCATCGAGTATGTGATAGTGGTTGCAAAATCCAGTTCCTATTGCTCTACTTCTTCACTTCTTTCTTCAATTACATCTTAATTGCAACTCTAATGACTCCAATCAAATTACAGATACTTAAACACACATTAAGGCCCATCAAACAAGAACCAATTACAAGAATTACAACAAAATTGAAGAGAAAACAATGCCAAAACTCAGAAAAATCATATCAGTTAATCATTTTCATACAGCTTACTAAAACTCAAATTAACGCTAATTGAATGCTTAAATCACGCTCTGATACCAATTGTTAGGATCTACTAGCATGCAACAGAAGCAAACAAAATCAATAAGCACTCTAATTATATTTAATTTGAGTTCTAAAAGCATGTTTAAACTAAAATTTAAGAAGAGGGTTTCTTCACAACATACATTTGATAAATTCTCTCAATTCCAAGTTGCTCTTCACGTGATTTCAGCTCCAATTCAACAGTGAATCACCAAGAGATTTTCTCTACTATTCTCAGCCTTGAATTTGAGTGGTGGAACTCCAAAATAGAGTGAATTTGTGAAGAAAAAATGG
Source organism: Benincasa hispida (assembly GCF_027475165.1). Lineage (NCBI taxonomy): Eukaryota > Viridiplantae > Streptophyta > Magnoliopsida > Cucurbitales > Cucurbitaceae > Benincasa > Benincasa hispida. The sequence continues at coordinate 68,271,554 of NC_143488.1, forward strand.
GTTTTTGTTAAGAAGAAGAATACTGTAGCAAGAACTTTTCCAGCGGCTAAAAAACTCTTGATCACATCTTTAAATTGAAGAGGTCTTATATCTGATTCACATGAAAACACTAAAGTTCAACAACACTGATACTTCCATCACCTGAAATTAAGTGGGCAAGGTGTGTAATTGAAGAGGAAACACCTCCTACTTCACAAAAGTGGGATGTTTCCACTTTTTTTTTTTTTCAAATTTCTATTTTCTTTTTTATTTGTTTTTAATTTCAATTAATTTAAAATTAATTAAAATCAAAATCAAAATTTCAAATTCTAAATTTTGAAATAAAAAGAGAAATTAATTTAATTTTAATTAATTAAACATAATTAATTAATTAAATAATAATTTAATATAAAATATTAAATTAATCACACACCTAATTTAAAACATGACTCCTATTCATGTAATTAATATTTAAATCAATATTTAGATATTATAAAATCTTCAATTTCATTTAATTTCGATAAATTAAACATTAATTAATTATATCAAATATAATTATACAAACCCAAATTTGAATTTGAATTATTTAAATTCAAACCTTGATTTTAATTTGAACATTTCAAATTGAAATTCAATTTGAACAATTCAAATTGATATCATTCTAAATTCACTCTATTCATTAATTCAATGTGTTCATGTTTTACGAGCTAGTAGAGGGACTTTATGGACCTACAGATCATGAGCTCCAATGATTTAAGATTAATTGGCTAAAACTCTTTAGACCAAATTAATCAGTATTCATTAACTATTAAGTCACACCATTATAGCTCGATAGTTGCACTCTTCTCACAGTAGATATATTTGTGTCTACTTGATTGAACCATAATCAATAAGTAGACCCTTCACAGGTTGTTCATAATACCGGCTGGGTCAATATTCTATTTTTACCCCTGATATTACATCTTGCTCTTTAAGTTCCACTGATCCTCTAATGAACAATTGGTTTATGATCATTTCACTAAACCAGATCCCTCTCGAGCCAATGAGAGGGTAGGCCCTTTGTTCAAGACCTAGATTCAGTACTTAAGAGAACAACCTTTCTCCTATCCCTAAATAGGGTAGGCGTGAATTCCTTATTGCACCCTATGTCTCCAGCTATCTTCTCGGTCTTACTCCTGAAATGTGAGGCTTATTGAGCCGGCACTGTTAAGCCAACCCTCACTTATTCAAATCTAAGGATAATCCCCAATAAAGAGAAGTTCATAGTTAGCTCAGAATTAAAATTGAGTTACCTAGGTCGTCTAAGCGAAATAATCAGTCTTAAATAGTAAACAACATTATAAAGTAATAGTGACTTATTTCTTGGTCTGATCTTATGCAAACGAAATAGTCAGTCTAAAATATGACGCCCCCACTCCTTATGTCAATACATGAATGAATCAATATCACTTCGTTTATAGCATCTTTACAACAACTTGTAACAACTACAGAATGAGCCGCATCTAATAGTGTTACCAGAATAAGGCACCAACCTTATTCGTATACTATAGATCATTTTGACTATTTATTCGAATTTGATCCGCTTTTATATCTCCGCATAAAGTTCTAGTATTCATATAATAGTCATGGATCTTAGTTTATTGGATTTAGACATTATATGTGCAATTTATAGATTCAATAACAACTTTATTGAAGTAATGTCGAATAACATCTTTATTGATAATAGAATATGTTTAACTGTACAAACTACGAGTTTTAGGACATACAATCCAACACATATCTCCCACCGCTTTAGCTGAAATAACCGCCTCGGTTCCTATCTTAAAGGTTTCTTTGCCTTTTGTAAGCTGTCTCTAGGAACTAGTTTCCTGAGCGAAAGTACAGATATGATTAGCGGCACCTAAATCTACTATCCAATTCTTTTTTTAATCATTTTCCACTAACCATGTTTCAATGACAAGTAAATCATATTTACTTTGTCATGCTACTTTCATAACCTTATCTATGAAGTTCAAAACTTTTTTATTTGTAGATGAGTTGGGAGATAAAGGACATTCTTCTGTTAAAACAAATTTAGAATCATCATTTTCTAGTACGTTTAAATTACATGTTAAATGATTAAAACTGTTAATGATAACTTGTAGAAATACAAGTTATTTTAGCTCTTAAGTTGGAATAACTAAAGTTTTTAATGATAAATTCTCCTCATTTTTAGAAGAAACGCATGGAATTACTCAAACATTAGCAAACTCATGCAAAAGGATGTTTATTACTAAAATACTGCGGCACTAACACATTATATTGCAGGATTTCAACAAGAGTCTAACGCATGATTAAGAAAGTGTCGTAGGCAAGTTCTAACGCATGGGCCATGCGTCGGAGGGATTCAACGCAAAGAAGATTGATTGATTCAGGCTATTTGTGTCAAATCACCACTTGCAAGCATGGGCACCTACAGTAGGCGGCGTCTGAAAAGCTTCTGAGTGTCAGGTGGCTGACTAGGGTATGGACTTTAATGCTGCCCATCACCAAGCTGGAGATGACCAACGCCTATAAATAGATGAAATCTCTCAAGAGTTCGGAGTTCAGAAATTTTAATTTCTCACTCTCAGTATTAGCTTAGTCGTAGTTTTAGATCTTTAGAGCTGTGATGTGGTGCCAAGTAGAGTAGAAGAAAAGAGAACCACCATCACCGCCGATCAAGGAGCAGAGGAAGCCGAGCCTGAGAGAGACACTTTGTCCAATTCTTATACAAGTGATTGTACACAACTAGAAATGAGCCAAAGAGGACAAGAGATTGTATACTGCGGCTTGATCAGTTCTTTTCATCTCATTTATCGCTTTCATCATTTCATCTGATTAAGTATTACTTTTGTAAAGACAATCTGCTTCTTTATAAATTCATATATTTGATCTATCACACTTTGCCATTGTTTATTTCTTGTTTATGTTGGATGCATCTATACTTCATGCAAAATTTCATTTCAAACGCTTAAGCCAACTTGATCAATTGGTAAAAGCATCTTTAGCTTAGACTATTCGAGAGAATAAGTAAGCCATCATCAAGTAGAACGCATAGTACATCTAGAGATAGAATTACTAGTGTTTTATTGCATCCTGTACTATTGTTATTCGCATTGAAAAGTGTCGAATATAGTCTAACGCATAAACAAAGATAAACAAATCATCTCATTCACATCACATTCTAGTTCGTGTACACTCAACTTAGATCGACGCATGCCACTTGCATTAAAAATCCATTTTCACACGACCCATCATTCTCTGCTCAACCCTTTTGTATCTTCTTGTACACACACATAATCTTAGTGTAAATAACACATTTCTCCATACATTTAGGAAATCCCTACAATAGTTACAATGCAAGGTTTGCGTTAGCTTAATCTGAATCCCTGAGTTTGACCCTGGACTTACTAGGAACCTAAATTGGATTTATACTTGGGTCTGATTTAGGAAAACTTGAACGTCAATAAAGAAGTGTTGTGCGTTCTGTTGCACATCTCTAACGCATCAATGCGTTACGAATACATAAACGCATCAAAGTATCAACGCATCATTCATACTTAGAACTTATTTTTCCAAATCATTTTATACAATACACTCCTAGCTCGAATCACGATAGAAACGAAGAAGTTTTTGGTGCCGTTACCGGGGATTCAACATCAAAACTAACCAGAAATTTTGCTTGTATCTTTTGTAGGAACACTTCAGCCTAGGGAGTATTACGAGCTAAGCCAAAGCTTGTAAACGTTTATGAGCAGGGAGAGCACTCCTGAACTTGTATACGACCCCAAGTTTGAAAGGACCTTCCGACGTAGAAACCGATCTAATCGTCGTTATAGGTTGAGGCAACAACTTCTCAGACAACAAAACAGGCAACAAGAAATGGCGGACGAACAGGCAAATCAGAACTTAGCTCAACAACTAGCTCATGCTGCGCAAACTTCGATCCTAATGGCAAACAATAGTACGCGTCCCATGAGGGAGTATGGATCTCTTGTATTGTATGATTTCTCACCAAGGATCATATACCCAACGCCAGATGGGACAAGATTCGAAATAAAATCTGTGATGCTTCAAATGCTCTAAACTGCTGGACAATTTGGGGGTGGTCGTGGAGAAGATCCTCACGCCCACATGAAACGTTTCCTAGAAACGTGTAACTCATTTGTGATTCCTGGAATCACCACAGAAGCGATCAGGCTATCTTTGTTCCCCTATTCTTTGTGTGATGACGCAAAACAATGGGTAAGCTCACTAGAGCCTGGTGAAATCACAACCTGGGAGAAGTTGGTGGAGAAATTCTTGCAAAAATATTTCCCACCTACCACCAACGCAAGGAGGCGTTGAGAGATCATGGACTTTGAGCAAGAAGAAGCTGAAACCTTAAGCGTCGCATGGGAGCGTTTTAAGGGATTGGTCAAAAATTGTCCGAACCATGGATTACCACTAACCATCCAGATGGAGACTTTTTATGGTGGATTGAATAGAGCATCGCAGATGGCAGCCGATGCAGCTGCAGCTGGTGGAATTATGGATAAATCTAATATTGAAGCTAAGGAGATATTAGACCGCATTGCTAAGCACAACATGGAATGGGTGGACGATACGTATGACGCAAGAGCTGATAGAAAGAGGAGATCTCAGAATGTTAATTCTATCGATTCTAATGCAATAGCCACACTCTCTACACAAGTGGCTACTATGACCAACCTTTTACAAAACATGTCATTAGGGAATGCATCAACTTAACAAAAGGTAAATCAGGTAGACACATTTGTGCAACCTATGGTTAGTTGTGTGGGCTATGGAAATCCCCATTCCTACGCTGATTGCCCACAAAATCCGCAATCAGTATGCTTCATTAAAAATAACCCATTTTCAAATACATATAATCCCCGATGGAGGAACCATCCAAATTTTGCTTGGATAGGAAATCAATAGGAGAACCACCCAGGGGCGAACCAGCAGTAAAGGCAAGAACCGCTGCCTGCATTCCAACCAATGCATTAACCACACCAACAACCTTTTAATAGAGGTGCGTTCTGTTGCACATCTATAACGCACCAACGCATTACGAATACATCAACACATCAAAGCATAAACGCATCATTCATACTTAGAACTTATTTTTCCAATTCATTTTAAACAATACACACCCAGCTCGAATCACAATAGCAATGAACAAGTTTTTGGCGCCTCCGCTTGAAAACTTATTAAAGGAGTGTATCGCCCAGATTGATGCATTGCTGAAAAGCCAGGTGTCGTTTATCAGAAACCTGGAGGTTTTGGTGGGACAGATAGTGAGTGAGTTAAAGAATAGGCAGCCTGGAGTCTTGCCTAGCAACACTAAAACCCCTGGGAATAACAATGGGAAGAAGCAATGTCACGCAGTGACATTGCGAAGTGGCAAAGCTCTTGAAGAAAGAACCATGAATCCAAGAAACAACAGTCCTTCAAAAGAATGCAACACACGTTCAATAGCATTAGAAGATCAAAAAGAAAGAATTCCTAAAACCACAAGCCATTCAGAGCCAAGCACGTCTAACACGGGAAAACCTGCGGTGCAGCTGAACGCACCATTCCCTAGATGCTTGATGAAGAAGAATGATGAACAACAATTTAAGCGTTTTCTTGAACTCCTGAGGCAATTGCATATCAATATTCCACTTGTAGTGGCCTTGGAGCAAATGTCAAAATATGTCAAATTTTTTAAGGACATTTTGACAAAGAAAAGAAGAGTCAACGAGACGAAGGTAATTGCGCTAATGTAGGAGTGCAATGCGTTAGTAAGCAACAACCTACCCAAGGAACAGAAGGACCTTGAGAGCTTCATAGTCCCGTGCTCGATCAAAGGGTTGGATGTGGGACATGCGTTGTGCGATTTGGGAGCAAGCATTAATCTCATGCCACTCTCAATCTTCAAGAAATTGGGAATTGGTGAAGCACAACCCACTTTTGTTACTCTTCAACTCGCTGACAGAACGATCAAGTACCCTGAAGAAAAGATTGAAGACGTTCTGGTAAAAGTTGACAACTTCATATTCCCAGCAGATTTTATCATCTTAGACTATGAAGCAGACATAGATGTACCAATTATTCTTGGATGCCTCTTTCTAGCCACTGGGAAAGTTTTAATAGATGTGAATAAGAGAGAATTGACTATGCGCGTAGACAATCAAGAGGTGGAGTTTAATGTGTTAAACGCATTAAAGTTCCCGGATAGTGAAGAATGTCAACTGGACAGAATAAAGTTGCCTGAAGAAGAAGTGACCCAAGTATACGAGGTCCTCGCGTTGGAGGAGAACATGAAAGAACCAGAGCCGCCAAGTCTGAGTGAGCGACGGACGAAACCAACGCGTCCATCATTAGAGGAACCACCCGAACTCGAGTTGAAACCATTACCTGGTCACCTTAAATATGCTTTCCTTGGAACAAATACAACTTTACCTGTAATTATTTCCGCGAATCTTACTAAACCTAACGAACATTCTCTTTTGCAGATGCTGAAAAGCACATACGTGCAATAGGCTGGACGCTGGCGGACATCCGTGGCATCAACCCATCCTATTGCATGCATAAAATCAGGCTGGAAGAAGGGAAGTCGAAATCGATTGAGCCTCAAAGAAGGCTGAACCCCATAATGAAGGAAGTGATCAAGAAAGAAATCTTAAAATGGTTGGACGCAGAAGTGATCTATCCTATATTCGACAGCAGCTGGGTAAGCCCAGTCAAATGTGTTCCCAAGAAAGGGGGAACAACAGTGATAGTCATTAGCAATAATGAGCTCATTCCTTCAAGGACTGTCACGAGCTGGCGCATCTGTATGGACTATAGGAAGCTCAACACAGCAATAAAGAAGAACCACTTCCCCCTTCACTTTACCGACCAAATGCTTGACAGACTGGCTGGAAAATAATTTTATTGTTTCCTTGATGGATATTCTGGCTATAACCAGATTTTGATTGACCCAGAAGATCAGGAAAAGACAACATTCACTTGTCTCTTTGGAACGTTCGCGTTCAGGCACATGCCTTTTAGGCTATGCAACGCACCTGGAACATTCCAAAGGTGTATTATGGTAATTTTCTCTGACTTCTTGGAAAAGACCGTTGAAGTCTTCATGGACGATTTCCTAGTCTTTGGAGACTCATTCCAATCATGCTTAGATAACTTGGAGGCCGTCCTGCTAGATGCGAGGAAACAAATCTTGTGCTGAATTAGGAAAAATGTCACTTCATGGTGACTGAGGGAATAGTTTTGGGCCACAAAGTATCTAAAGCTGGGTTGGAAGTTGATGAAGCCAAGATAGATGTCATAGCTAAACTTCCACCACCATCAAATGTAAAAGCTTTACGAAGTTTTCTAGGACATGTTTGCTTCTACCGAAGGTTCGTTAAAGGATTTTCTCAAATTGCACGACCTCTGAGCGCATTATTTGAAGCGAACCAGCCTTACAATTTCAATGACGACTGCTGCGATACGTTTGAAACATTGAAATATGCGTTGACTACAGCTCCGATACTAATAGCATCGGATTGGACGCAACATTTTATTCTCATGGGCAACGCAAGTGATGTTGCAGTAGGTACAATGTTGGGGCAGAAGAAAGGAAATTTGATACATCCCATCTCTTATGCGTCCAAGACACTGAACGACTCTCAGGAACACTTCACAATCAAAGAAAAAGAAATGTTGGCTGTAGTGTTTGGCATCGAGAAGTTTAGATCTTATTTAGTTGGTGCATCAGCAACCATCTATACAGATCACTTAGCCATAAAGTTCTTGATGAGTAAAAAGGACGCTAAACCAAGATTAATAAGATGAGTGTTGCTATTGCAGGAATTTGACATTGATATTCAGAATAGAAAGTGGATTAAAAATCAGGTGGCTGACCACCTGTCCAGATTAGAAAATTAGGAAATACAAGGCCAAGAAAATGAAATCAAAGATTCATTTCCTGATGAAAGCTTGTTTAGAATTGAAGGCAAGGAACCTTGGTACACAAACATAGTTAATTACTTAACTACCAAGCAATTCCCTGAGAACTTCAACTCTCAGCACAAGAAACGGTTGGTACACGATAACAAATTTGATTTTTGGGATGAACCGTTTCTCTATAAATAAGGCCCCGACTCCATCATGCATCGATGCGTTCTGGAGGAAGAGACACAATGCATTCTGGCTGAGTGTCACGACTCTTCTTATGGAGGGAAATTTGGAGGGCAAAGAACCGCTGCAAAGATTCTTCAAAGCGGATACTTCTGGTCCACCCTCTTCAAGGACGGGAGGGAGTATGTTCGCAAGTGTGACCCTTGCCAACGCACCGGGAATATCTCATCAAGGGACGAAATGCCCTTGAACAATATTCTTGAAGTTAAATTATTTGATGTCTGGGGCATTGATTTCATGGGACTTTTTCCCTTGTCCTGCGGTCAACAATATATCCTGCTTGCAGTAGAATATGTATCAAAGTGGGTAGAAGCAGTAGCTTGTGCCAAAAATGATGCGTCGACTATTTTTAAGTTTCTTACCAGGAACATTTTCACACGCTTTGGAACGCCAAGAGCCCTGATAAGTGACGAAGGTTTTCATTAATTGCATCATTTCTAAATTACTTGCCAAATATAATGTTAGGCATAAGATCGCTACCGTATACCACCCACAAACGAACGGTCAAGCGGAGGTATGAAATCGGGAAATAAAATCAATACTGGAAAAAGTTGTCAACGCATCGCAGAAAGACTGGGCATAGAGGTTGGATGAAACACTCTAGGTCTACAGGACTACCTACAAGACCCCTATAGGTATGTCTCCATACTCTTTAGTATTTGGAAAAGCCTTTCACTTACCCCTAGAGTTGGAGCATAAAGCCTTCTGGGCAGTAAAGAAGCTAAATTTAAACTTGGACGCCACGGGCGATCAACGCAAACTTCATCTCAATGAGCTTGAGGAGTGGCGGTTGAATGCATACGAGAACAACAAGCTCTACAAGGAGAAGACCAAACGTTGGCACGACCAACTCATTAGTAAGAAAGAGTTTGTTGTTGGCCAAAAAGTTTTATTATTCAATTCACGATTGCGTTTGTTCCCAAGAAAGTTAAAGTCAAGGTGATCAGAACCATTCATTATCAAAACAATCTTTCCCTACGGAGCAGTAGAATTAACGCGGGAGGATGGCACAAATGCTTTCAAAGTAAATGGGCAGAGAGTGAAGCCTTACTTTGAAGATGGCATAGAACGATAGAAGTCATCTCCTGTACTACACGAAGCCAACTGAGGCTCACGTCGATGCATCCCTGCATTCACATCGACACATATTCTAGGGACGCTTCCTCTTTCCTCATTCCTTTTGCATTTTGTATTTTATCACTGCGTTTGAATTTACTTTGTTTGCATATCTTTGTGTTTTAAGATTGATTGTTGAATGTTATTGCCTTCTTAGTAAGAGATTTACTTGTTTTAAATAAATAAATAAATAAAAAGTTGTGTATAATCGGGATGGGAATAAACGGACACATTAGATTTAAGTCTAACGCATGGCTCAAGTCTAAAGGACGCGTCTCAAAAATGCAAAACACTCGAGTGCTTGGAAGCCCAAGACATGTCCCTTCGACTTCGCATTAAATGCGGACATCAGGTGCCGCTTGACGTCACCTCTCTCTCTCCCCAGCCTATAAAAGTTGAAACCCTTCATTTTCTTCTTCTTCCATCACATTCGAGCCCTCTGCGAAAGAAAAAAAAACCCTAGCGCCCATCGCTTCCTTCACCGTCGTTCGAGCATTTCTCCAATCACACCTCGAGAACGATGTCTTCACCGTCCGATAGCTAGAATCAATCAATGAGCTTTGGAGATGTGTCGCTGGTAAGCTCTTTCTCTTCCTCGTCTGTTTCAACATCGCCTCCCCCAAGCCCTCGATAGACCTCAAAAACCACCGTCCCTACTAAACCTCTTCATGGCGGGCCATCTTCCACCTCCCAGCGACCGTCTCGGTCAAAACCCACCAAAGCCACCACAAACCCTTCTTCTAAAACCACCCAACAGCCCAAAACCAAAACCTAAAACCCCTTCAAAACCCAGGCAACATCCTTCGTCATCTACGGCTACCAAGAAACCTTACACCAAGCCCGCCCCACCACCATTTATTCTAAATATCACTCCGGTGGGTGTGACGCATGACCCCATCCCAGCCTACCTCCATAACGCACCATCGCTAGCTGTGCGCCCACCTCCTCCATTGTCCATACAACCTTTGGCCACAATCTACCCAATTGAAGCAAACACATCCAGCCAACCGCCACGTTCACCCATCAACATCTCATCTCCTGGGTCACCGCATACCCCATCCGGCACCCCACTATTCACTCCGCTAAGGCCCAGCTCTGACAGTCCTGCGTCAGAGTGAAACCTCGAAGAACTAGTGGAATTGGCTCGAAGGGATAAGCAAGAAGTGTTTGGAGCAATCTTGGCAAGTTTGAATCAAGGCCAAGAAGAAGAGCAAGTGATGCATTCTGATCCACCCAATGCATCACTTGAAATGGATGAAATGGAGCGCTATGCAATGATGCTCGAAGCAGAGTTAGAAAAAGAAGATGAAGAAAGGGAAGTTGGCCCAGACACATTGCAATCTCGCCAACCTAACGCAAATGAAGGGCCCTCAAAATCAAAGAGAGTGACGAGAAAGAGAAAATTAATCTTGAAGGAAGAAGATGAGCAGTTCGCATCTGGTTCTGAAGATGCAACGCGTGGAAGCTACTCAAGGCACAACGCGTTAGAGAAAGAATTGGAACATTATCAGCCTGCAAGGCAGGGGCGAAGGAAGTCAACTCTCCAAAAGGAATTGGAAAACAAATTAAGGGAGCTGACACGGGAAGCCAAGGACTATGAGGCGAGCAAGCGCAAGGTAACCAACGCGTTACCTAAAAAGACCACAGGAAGAAAGTGTCAGTTTAGTGATATTCTTGCAGAAAAGGGCTTCTTTCCCGAATGCCACCCATTGCCAGCATACATAACTGAAACCATAGAAGCAATGGGTTGGGGTCAGCTATGTGTTGGGCACACAAGAATGTGGCCCAACCTTGTCTGCCAGTTTTACAGTAGTGAGTTCGACATGGAGAAAAGTACAACATTTGTTGATGGGGTATTGGTGCGTTTCTCAGCCGATAAGATCAATGAAGTGTTCAATATCACGAGTAATCCAAACGCAGAAGGCAACCACATCTTAGAAAAACCAACACCGAGCCAAGTAGAAGATGCGTTAAGAGTGGTAGCCAGGCTTGGAAGCAAATGGCAAACATCAAGAAACGGAGCAAAGATGCTAGCTTCCAGGAACCTAAAGCCAGACGTGAATTTATGGTATTATCTGATTAAGAAAAGCATCACGCTTACAACGCATGATGAGACATTGTCAAAAGAACGCGTCTTGGCTATCTACTGTATCATGCAGTGCATCCCTCTAAATGTAGAGAGAATAATAAGGGATCAGATCAAGGCCATCAAAACCAAACCACGAGGACAACTTTATTTTCCATGGTTGATCTGCGCACTGTGTGAACGCGGGGGCATCCCTCTGGGGGATGATTATGAGGAGATCGACGGTCTGATGGACATCAAGTTAATTAGGCATTTGGTTCACTGTTCGCCGCATCAGCCTGCCCTACCTTGCAAAGAAGTGGTAGCGAGACATCGATCATCCAAACACGCCCCCAAAAGAAGACGCGTCCGGATAATTGAACACAACGATGAAGCTTGAGAGAATGAAAATTATGAAGCAGAGCTTGCACTTACGGATGAAGAAGCGCGACCATACTTAAACCTCACTCTCCAAAACTCACCAGTGGCCCCGCGAGAAGGGAGTCTTGATCCAACACACCAGAGCCTACTGATGTAGATCAAGACATCCCTTATCCCCTTCCTTCGCCCTCACCAATTCCAATTCCCACTTTTGTGCCTCCTCCAACCATTTTTTAACCGACTAGGTTAGGTTCGAGTAACGCAGTAAATTTTGAAGACCCAGTTGAAAGAAAGGAAGAGCCAGCACCACCTCAACGCAACACTGACATTGAGAAGTTGAAAACTTTCATCAGTGATCAACTTAGACCATTGGCCGTGTCCATTGAAGGTCTTCAACAACAAAACAGGGTTCTAAGGGATTACTTAAGGCAACAAACAAGAAGAATGAAAGACCAATTTGTTTATACAACGCAGTACATTAATCAGGTCTTGGTCGGAATGTTTGCCCTGCCTCCACTACCTGCTCATCTTAGAAACCCTTTGCGCTTTATGGATGAAGACCCTGCAGAAGATCGCAGGGATGACATGCCAGCACAATAAAGTTTTAGGGTGTTGGTTATTTTGTATTTTGATTTATTTGATGATCTTTTGTATTTATTTTCCTCGTTTGTTTATTTCATGTATCCTATGAAAATGAATGAAAATTTTCTATCATTTTTTTCCTTGCGTTTGACCTTAGCATACTTTTTTTTTTTTGTTCTTTAGCTATTTTCTAGTCTTGTGCTTTGCGTTACCTCAATGATATCAACAATATGAAATCTATAAGTATAGAGTAGGCGTTAGGAAAATCAACAAAGCCTGAACTTCTCTAAAAAGACTACATGTTTTCTTTCTAACGCATGAAAACTTTAATTCAAAACTCCTTTCGGGACTCTCAAAGCCTTTTCGAAATTTTGTTTCTCTCTTAGCAATGAGGATTTAGCTCATCTCCACATTTGAGGATGAGGGAAATCCGAGTTAAGATGCATTAATGGAGTACATCAAAAAGAAAGGAAACAAATGCAACTTCTCTGTCATTACTCTAAAGGAAAAACCTCAAAGTGGCATGAGTTAAAAAGTTGGAACAGGCACTCACCCGTAGTTGGATGCTCGCATGACACCTGTGGGGGCAAAACGAAAGTGGGATACCTGGAATAACACATGGGTAATTGAAAATTCATTTTTTTTCTTTTTATTCGGCATCTATTTTAAAAAGAGCATCTAACGCATTGCTGGTTTAGAAAAAAACGGGAATGTTTTGAGAAACGAAAGGAGTTGTTGATGAAAGGCTTATTACACCTGAAACTAAACATTATTCCTTTTAGAAAAGAGTCAATCTACATTACATTTTCCAAACTCTTGCCTCAAGCTTATAATTGAATATGATGAAAGGCAAACTCTGAACACTAAAGATAAGGGAGATAACAAAGAAGAATTATTTATGGAATGCTTGAGGACAAACATTGTTCAAATTTGGGGGTGTTGATAACTTGTAGAAATACAAGTTATTTTGGCTCTTAAGTTGGAACAACTAAGGTTTTTAATGATAAATTCTCCTCATATTTAGAAGAAACGCATGGAATTACTCAAACATTAGCAAACTCATGCAAAAGGATGTTTATTACTAAAATACTGTGGCACTAACACATTATATTGCAGGATTTCAACAAGAGTCTAACGCATGATTAAGAAAGTGTCGTAGGCAAGTTCTAACGCATGGGCCATGCGTCGGAGGGATTCAACGCAAAGAAGATTGATTGATTCAGGCTATTTGTGTCAAATCACCACTTGCAAGCATGGGCACCTACAGTAGGCGGCGTCTGAAAAGCTTCTGAGTGTCAGGTGGCTGACTAGGGTATGGACTTTAATGCTGCCCATCACCAAGCTGGAGATGACCAACGCCTATAAATAGATGAAATCCCTCAAGAGTTCGGAGTTCAGAAATTTCTAGTTCTCAATCTCAGTATTAGCTTAGTCGTAGTTTTAGATCTTTAGAGTTGTGATGTGGTGCCAAGAAGAGCAAAAGGAAAGAGAACCACCATCACCGCCGATCAAGGAGCGGAGGAAGCCGAGCTTGAGAGAGACACTTCGTCCAATTCTTTTATAAGTGATTGTACACAACTAGAATTGAGCCAAAGAGGACAAGAGATTGTACACTGCGGCTTGACTCAGTTCTTTTAATCTCATTTATCACTTTCATCATTTCATCTGATTAAGTATTGCTTTTGTAAAGACAATCTGCTTCTTTATAAATTCATATATTTGATCTATCACACTTTGCTATTGTTTATTTCTTGTTTATGTTGGATGCATCTATACTTCATGCAAAATTTCATTTCAAACGCTTAAGCCAACTTGATCAATTGGTAAAAGCATCTTTAGCTTAGACTATTCGAGAGAATAAGTAAGCCGGCATTAAGTAGAACGCATAGTACATCTAGAGATAGAATTACTGGTGTTTTATTGCATCCTGTGTTTGACGTATACATCCTAGAGATAGGTTTTGTATGTTATTCGCATTGAAAAGTGTCGAATATAGTCTAACACATAAACAAATATAAACAAATCATCTCACTCATATCACATTCTAGTTCGTGTACACTCAACTTAGATCGACGCATACCACTTGCATTAAAAATCCATTTTCACACGACCCATCATTCTCTACTCAACCCTTTTGTATCTTCTTGCACACATATATCACCTTTGTGTAAATAACACATTTCTCTATACATTTAGGAAATCCCTACAATAATTACAACGCAAGGTCTACGTTAGTTTAATCTGAATCCCTGATTTCGACCTTGGACTTACCAAGAACCTAAATTGGATTTATACTTGGGTCTGATTTAGGACAACTTGAACATCAATAGAGGAGTGTCGTGTGTTCTTTTGCACATCTCTAACACATCAACGCGTTACGAATACATAAACGCATCAAAGCATCAACGCATCATTCATACTTAGAACTTATTTTTCCAAATCATTTTATACAATACACTCCTAGCTCGAATCACGATAGCAACGAACAGTTAACTAAACTGGAATCGTGTATATTTGAAGAATTTGACTGCTGAAAAGTTTAAACAAATTCTAATTAGTAAATTTCTTTAAACCAAAGCAATTTTTAGCAAAAGTAATAATGTACCCAAATTCATTATTTATTTGCAATGATACTACAGTGAGTCAGAATAAGTGCTATCGAGGGGCAGTCAAATACTCCTTCACCAAGAATAACGTTTATTCCTATAGTCATTTAGTTATCGTTTTCGGTCAGAAATTACTAACACTTAGTAACTCTGTAAGTGTAACCCTCCATTTTCAGACTTCAAAGGTTGGCCCTAACGATGCTACCAAATTGGAGAGTCAAGGTTGGAAATGGACGTAAGAAATCCTAGCCATTTCTGTAGTTTGAGTTGTTCTAAATCCCATGTTACAAGCCTCCGAGGACCATTGACATATATCCTTCACCCACTTACTATAAACTACTTGCCCAATTCACCTTGATCTTGACTCATGCAAACACTTTCCGAATGGAGGTCACTCCTAGGGTGACATGAAGCCAAGCATGAATTTTACGATGTGAACTTATAAGGACGTGAGAGCTAAAATAGATATATCATATATATTTAATTTTACGATGAACTACTTCCCCTATTCACCTTGATCTTGACCCATGCAATACTTTTCGAAGGGAGGTCACTCTTAGGGTGACACAAAGCGAAGCATGAATCTCACGATGTGAACTCTTAGGGACGTGAGAGCTAAGAAAAACATATTGTATACGTTATTAATCTCCTACTGAAGTGTTCTAACATATATGTTATTAATCTCCCACTGAAATGTTCTACTAATTGTTAGGGTATACTTTTACTACTTTTACTCCGGGAAATTAAACAACCTAAATCTGTGTGGTTTATCCAAATATAGCGTGTATAAATGGATTTAACCTACGATATCTAGGTGATAAACCGATTTTATTACCTCACACCGCTTGTGTATTGCTCATAAATTTGGTTAACAACGCTCAGTTATTCGACTATAATCCCCAGGTAGGAGGTATTTCGTAGACCATCAACTTAAATATCTCCAACCTTAGATAGGATTATATACCGATTGAGTTTGTAACCGTGTTTTATAGGATAATCACCTACTTTAACTATTAAAACAAGTGGTTAACCTACGTGAGAATGTAACTTACCTTTTTATGGATTTTAATGTCTTAACCCAATTTTATAACAACTTATAAAATAATAGACATGCTTTGTATCCATAACATTCATCAAAGGCATTCAAAATTTAATATCACTTATATTAAACTTTAGAAACCCTAAACATGCATACTGTATATTATAACTTCTTATAACATATATCCAATGCATGAAACATACTTCCTATGGTAGAATTTTAAATCTACATGGCATACAATATGCACATACATACTTAATTTAAATATAACATACATCACATGCATAAATATTTAAACAACACTGATATGGTTACCTTTGGCATCCTAAGCAAGTAATAAAGACTAAATTATTACAAAACAGTACAAAAACTGCTCCAAAACCATTATGGATTGCCCGACCTGACCCGAATCGGACACGAACCGCCCGAAACGACTCACCAAGGCTCCAAAAAAGGCTGAACCAGACCAGAGAAGAACCAAACCAGTTGAACCAGTTTTACCCGCACGAATCAACTCACGAACACGCGCATCTTTCTGGGCTAGGAAGAACAGTGTCGCAACGCTTTATCCCAACGTTGCAATGCCACGAGTTCTATGAAGAACAACATTGCAAACGACACTGTCTGGCAGAAGCTTATTCTACAGTTTTCTGCTGCTGACCTTGCTTGCTTCAATCTTCGATTACAACCTAAATTTAACTCTATTGACTCCAATAAAATTACAAACTCTAGAGAACAGATAAGAGCTCATCAATCAAGAGCCAATTGCAAATTTAACAATTGAATCATAAAGAAATCTAATGTCAAAGTTGATAAAAAAAAAAAAAAAAAAAAAAAAAAACACCATATCAATCATCAGACATACATCCAAAGAAATTTACCCACCAAACTCAAATTAACATTAATTGAGTGCTTAAATCATGCTTTGATACCAATTAATTGAAAGTACAAGCAAGCAACAAAAGTAATCAGAATCAATAAGCACTATAATTACACTTAATTTGAGTTCTAAAAGCATGAAAATATGGTTTTATCAAAGAAGAGGGTTTCCAGAACAGTTATCTTTAAAGAATCCTCCAAAGCTAAGCTGCACTCCATAAATTTGTGCTTCAAATTAGTAGTAGACCACCAAGAGTGTCTTCTCTACTATTCTCAGCCTTTGAGTGGTGGAACTTAAGATTGAAGTGAATTGTTAAGGGAGATGGAGAGGGTTTGAGCAGAAACTATTTTCTGCAGAAAACTGAAGTTCATCAAGTATTTTTTCCCTTACAAATAAAAATTAAAGTGTTTTTATGTATCTGATACATGCAATTAATCAGCCATCATGCTGAGAGTAACTTCATTTAGCATTATAAATGTGGTATAGGTGTAGTTTCTAGATCAAGCCACAAAACCATGGAAATTTCCACTATTGAAAGTGGATTTTTCCATTGATTTTCAATTTTTTTTGATTAAATTCAAATTAATCAAAACCAAAATTCAATTTCTAACATTGAATTGAAATTGAAATTTAAAAAACAAAATCAATTTTTGATGTTAATATCAAATATTAAATTAATCAAACACCTAATTTAAACATGAATCCAATTCATGTAATATTTAAATATTTTAAACTCTCCAATTTCATTTAATTTTAACAAAATTAAACGTTAATTATATCAAATATAATTATGAAAATCCTAATTTGAAATTGAACATTTCAAATTCAAACCCTAATTTGCAATTTGAACACTTCAAATTTAAAACCTAATTCAATTTGAACATTTCAAATTAAAATTCGATTTTAATACTTCAAATTGAAAACTTAATTTTGATTTTGAACACTTCAAAATCACTCAATTCACTAATCCAAGGTGTTCATGTTTTACGAGCTAGTAAAGGGACTTTATGGACCTACAGATCATGAGCTCCAACGATTTGAGATTAATTGGCTAAACTCTTTACAACAAATTAATCAATATTCGTTAACTACCGAAACATACCACTATAGCTCCATAGTGTCACTCTCCTCACTGTATATATATTTCTGTCTACTTGATTTAACCATAATTAATAAGTCGACCCTTCACAGGTTGTTCGTAATAATGGTTGGATCAAATGTTATTCTACCTATGAAATTACATCTGATTTCTTACGTTCCACTGATCCTCTAATGAAAAATTGGTTTGTGATAGAATCACTAAACCGAATCCCTCTCAGGTCAATGAGAGGGTGGGGCCCCTTGTTCAAGATTTGGATTTAGTACTTAAGAGAACAACCTTTCTAATAACCCTAAATCGGGTAGGTGTGAATTACATCTTACACCCTATATCCTCAGCTATCTATCCGGTCTTACCCCTAAAATGGGACGTTTATTGAGCTGGTGCTGTTGAGCCAACCCTCACCTATGCAAATCTAAGGATAATCCCAAATGAATAGAAGTTCTAGTTAGCTTAGGATTAAGGTCGAGTTACCTAGGTCATCTTATTCGAAACAATCAGTTTTAAATAGTAAACAACATTTATAAAGTAAGAGTGACTTATTTCTTGGTATGATCTTATGCAAACTCATTGCATAAGATGCCCTGACTTATTTCTTGGTACGATCTTATGCAAACTCATTGCATAAGATGCCCCCACTTCTCATATCTCCACATGAACGATTCAGAATCACATCGTTTGTACTATCTACAAAGCGAGCCGCATCCAATATTGTTACCATAATAAGGTACCCAACCTTATTCAGATACTATAGACCATTTTGGCTTTTTACTCAAACTTGATCCTATCTTTATGTCTCCACATAAAGTTCAAGTATTCATGTAAAAGTCATGGATCGTTATTTATTGGATTTTGCGTTTACAAGTGCAATTACACATTGAACAATAACTTTATTGAATAATGTCAATAACTTTTTCTATTGATAATAGAATATGTTTAACTTTACAAACTACGAATTTTAGGACATACAACCCAACACCACATCGGTCTTGACTTTTCGTCTTCCACACTGGGCATGACTTCGCGACTTAAGCATGAAGATGGCATTGAAAAGCCTCCAAACTTGAGCATGAGGATAAATCATCGATGAAACCTCTGAACTTGAAGATGGAAGAGCACCAATAAAGCCTCTGGACTTAAAGATGGAGAAGAGAATCAACAAAGGTTTTGAACTTGAATTTGATGAAGCATTGAGAAATACTTCGAACTTGAATTTGAAGAAGCATCGACAAATTTTTCAGGCTTGATTTTGAAGATGCATTGTTGAAGCCTTTGATCTTGAACAAGTGAAGTGAAGTGAGCCATACTAGACTTTAAAGATGAAATGCCACTTCAGATGAGCAAAGTCCCAGTGTTGAAGATAAAATATTCCTGAAGAAGCAATAATGAAGCCTCTGAGCTTTAAATTTGATAAAGCATTGACAAATCCTTCAAATATGAATTTAAAGAAGCATCGACAAAACTTTTGAGCTTGATCTTGAAGAATATCTATAGCTGATGATGAAGAGTCAAACTATAGACGATTGATGCTTTGAACTTGAAGTAAGCAATGCCCAATACTTCTTCTTTATTTAAGTGAGCAAAAAGATGATTGAATTTTCTAGCGATAACCTTATTATACACATCCAACCCATGTAGCATCATACAAACAACATGCGTCTTCAATTTGTTATGTTGTCCTCAGTAGGGATGAACGTCTTCAATTTATTATGTTTCCTCCAGTAGGGATGAACATCTTCAATTTTTTATGTTGCCTTCAGTAGAGATGAACATCTTCAATTTGTTGTGTTGTACCCAGTAGATGAACGACATCAATTTTTTTTGTAGCGCCACACGTAGGGTGATTGTGCCACTTCTTTTTGGTGGACTGAACTTAAATTTCTTTAAATTGCCTACGTACCCTTGAAGAAAGGGAACAAGTCATGACGTTGTTCATGAGGAATATTTTTTTCTTGCTTTTTTTTTTTCTTTTTTCTGAACTAGACTTAAAGTTTCCTCCAAGCTACTTACGTACTAGTGAAAAAAACAACATATCAAATTGATAGTAATGTAACAAAAATTATGCGCCCTTTTGTTACTATTCCCCATTTTGGTACTAAAAATACTTTTTCGTATCCCTATGAATCAGATAATACTATGCTATTTTCGATGTTTGTGTTATCCCGAAAATTGATTTTACGGTATAGACGCTTATGACCTCCCCCTCTACCTTTACAATGACAGGTATCAAGTCATAACGTAGTTCAAAAAAGGTTTTTTTTTTTTTTTCTTTTGGGGCCATTCACCTTTTAAGCTCATGCAGACCAGGAGCAACATGCAGTTTAGGCTCTTGCAATAAGGAACTTTTACATTTAAATATCAGAAGCTCTTATTTCATCATGGCTTTGATCATCCTATTCATTTGTAGGATTCGTCAATATGATGAGTTTTGGCTTCACAAGGAACCTTTTGTATTTATGTCAATAGACAATTTCCTCTTCATGCGTGAAGGGACACGACTGTGAATCTTTTTGTCGTTGTTTTCTTCATGAAATGGTCTCACCTTTAAGGTTTTCATCTTTCTTTTATGTTGATCACTTGTCATCTTAAGACGATCAAAAGCAAATATTGAAGGTTGATCTTTCTTTGATGTGAAGATACTTAGCCTTTTGAAAGCCGACGTTCGAGTTGCAATAGACGTTAAAAATTGGCTTTCTTCTTCTATCATGTCCATACTCAATCTTTGGAATACTGAGGATCGAGTAATTGAAGGCTTGATACGAATGAAGAAAGAAATTATTTTCTCAATTTTTTTTAGTCACCAACTTCTTCAGTAGTTATATGATTGTTGTCGACTTCCGCTATGGTGATAGCGTGACATGCAATAACTTCTGATACTTCATCTGAATGATTATCGAGGAAGCATCTTGGGAGAAATTCTTCTAAAATTATTGGCCGTCGAAGTTTAGGGAAGTCCTTGTCTTCTTCTTTAGCAGGCTTAGGCTTCTATGCCATCTTTTTGCCTTTCTTTTTATGAGTCTCGTTCCTTCTTCTATAGTTTCGATAGGAGCGCGACTCTTTTTGGGTGGAATTTGGTTGTCTTCTCTTTCGACAAGTCACGAGGATCCACGCTTTGTTGTTATCTTCAACAGGCTTATCTTTCTTCTGGGAGTCTGTTGTTTGAATCTCTTGTTAGAACCGAACAACTATAGGCTCGAAGGTTCCAAACTGGATCATGCTTTCTCTTTTGATCATAAGACGCATACGATGTTGGAACACTTGAAGTCGTTAGTACTATCGCGTGATTTGTGAGCTACTTAATCCAAATCTAGCTCAATCTTCTTTTTACGAGCCAACTTCAGACTTAGCTCCTTGAACACGAAACACTTTTCCACTAGGTGGCTAACGACCCGATGATACTTGCAGTAGTTAGGATCATCTACTTTTCCTGCTTGTTCCGGTCGCTTGCATTCTGGTAGCTGAATAAGTTTCTTCTCTAGCAGTTGCTCCAGCATGTCTGTAACATCAGAATCAGGAAATGGATAAACCTTTTTTTGTCTTTCTTTAAGAGTTGGGCGACGCTTCTCGCCCTCATTGTGTTTTGTTTCAAATTTTGTTTGTTTTCCTTTAGAAGAAATTTTATTGAGGTTGCATGAATGACCATAGATTCTTTAATGGCACTATCCACAATCTTTTTACTGTCCTTGGTTTCATTCTTGTGCTTTCTCCCTTTAAGGACTAGAAAATATTTAGTTCTTCTGTTGGCGATGTTGGATTGTATGTCCTAAAACTCGCAGTTTGTGAAGTTGAACATATTCTATCAATAAAGTTGTAATTTAACATTTCTTCAATAAAGTTGTTGTTGAATCTATTAATTGTATTCATAAAGTCTAAATCCAGTAAACTAAGATCCATGGCTATTATATGAATATTTGAAATTTATGTAGAGACATAAAAATGGATCAAGTTTGAGTAAATAGCCAAACGGTCTATAGTATATGATCAAGGTTGGGTACCTTATTCCAATAACACTATTGGATACGGCCTACTCTGTAGTTGTTACAAGTTGTTGTAAAGATACTACAAATAAAGTGATCTAGATTCGTTCATGTATTGACATGAGGAGTGGGAGTATCCTATGCAATGAGTTTGCATAAGATCAGACCAAGAAATAAGTCACTTTTACTTTATAACGTTGTTTACTATTTAAAGACTGACTATTTTGCTTAGATGACCTAGGTAACTCGATCTTAATCTTGAGCTAACTATGAACTTTTGTTTATTCGAGATTATCCTTAGATTTGTATGGATGAGGGTTGGCTTAAAAGCACCGGCTCAATAAGCCTCCCATTTCAGGGGTAAGACTAGGTAGATAGCTGGGGACATAGGGTGCAAGATGGAATTCACGCCTACACGATTTAGGGATAGAAGAAAGGTTGTTCTCTTAAGTAACTGAATCAAGGTCTTAAAAAAGGGGCCCCACCCTCTCACTGGCCCGAGAGGGATCTTGTTTAGTGATTGGATCATAAACCAATTGTTCATTAGAGGATCAATAGGAACTTAAGGAGCAAAACGTAATATCGGAGGTAAAACAACATAATGACCCAACCGTGATTATGAACAACCTGTGAATGGTCGATTTACTGGTTATGGTTAAATCATGTGGACACAAATATATCTACAGTGAGACGAGTGCAACTATCGAGCTATAGTGGTGTGACTCCATAGTTAATGAATATTGATTAATTCAGACTAAAGAGTTTTAGCCAATTAACCTTAATCCTTGAAGCTTATGATCTGTAAGTCCATAAGGTCCCTCTACTCGCTCGTAAAACATGAACACCTTGAATTATTAAAATGAATGAATTTGGAATGATATCAATTTGAATTGTTCAAATTGAATTTCAATTTGAAAATGTTCAACTTGAAATTAGGGTTTTGAGTTTGAATAAATTCAAAATCAAATTAGGGTTTGTTTAATTATATTCGATATCATTAACGTTTAATTTGTTAAAATTAAACGAAATTGGAGAGTTTATAATATTTAAATATTGATTTAAATATTAATTACATGTATAAGATTCATGTTTAAAATTAGATGTGTGATTAATTTAATATTTGATATTAAACTATTTAATTAATTAAATTTGTTTAATTAATTAAAAAATAAAATTAATTTCCAATTTTAAATTCAATTTGAGAAATTGAATTTTGAAATGTTGAATTTGATTAATTATGAATTAAATCAAATTTGTTTTAATTAATTTTGAATTAATTGGAAAATTGGAAATTAAGAGATTATGTTGAAATTGGAAGATGAACTAAGTGGGTTTTTTCCATTTTCCTCCAAGTAGGAGGTGTTTTTCCTACAAACACACACAAATCCCACATTGTAATGGAAGTAGTTGTTGGCTATGAAGTGCTTGCATGCTGCAAAAGAATAAAAGCTCTCTGAATTGAAGAAAAATGAGGAATTTTTTGTTGAAGAAAATGGTTTTCCAGAGTTCATCTTCATCTCCCTCTCAAACGCAGAATTTCACTTCACAAATTCACTCAAATTCGAGTTCTACCACTCAAATTCAAAACTGAGAATAGTAGAGAAGATCTCTTGGTGGTTCACTGTCAATTTGGAGCTGAAAAACACGTGAAGAACAGCTTGGATTTGGGAGAAATCATCAAAGGTATATTCATCTTGAAACCCACTTGAGTTTTTCTGAAATAGCATGCTTTAGAACTCAAATTAAATGAAATTAAAGTGCTTATTGATTCTATTTGCTTCCGTCACATGCTTGTGTATTCCATCAATTGGTATCAGAGCATGATTTAAGTACTCAATTAACGTTAATTTGATTTTTATTGGGTGAATTTCTGATCTTGCATGTTCTGGGCTGATATGGATGTTTATTCCAGCTTTGGCATTAGATTTCTCTTTGATTTCTAAGTTAAATTTGTAATTGGCTTTTGATTATGAGCTTATATGTGTGCTTAGGAGTCTGTAATTTATTTGGAGTCATTAGAATTGACGTTAAATTGTAATTGAAGAAAGTAGTGAGAACGCCGAGTTGCAAAAAACTGATCGTGATCTTCTATCTAGGCAGCGTTGCAATGCTGCCCTTGAGCGTCGCAATGCTGCTCATATTCAAGTGAGGATCGAGTTTCAAAAACCGTCGAGCAGTGAGTTTTCTTCTACCAATTGTCGAGTTGTCGAGTATCGAGTTTCAACAAAACCAATGAGCGAGCAACGTTTTTTGACCAGCTTGACGAGCGTTGATCGAGCGAAGAAGCAAGTTCTTGACCGGTTTGACGTTTGAGTGAGCGAGTTTTGAGTCGGTTCGGCAGGTTCTCTTCTTGTCAGGTCCGGTTCAGCTTCAAAAATGTTTTGGCTGGTCTAGTTCAGGCGGTTCACGTCCGGTTGAAGCTGTTCGAGTCCGATTTGAAGCAGTTTAAACAATCTAAAAGAGTTTTGAAGCTCTTTTTAATCTTATTTTGTAATAAATTAGTTGTTTTGCTTGATTAGGATGCCAAAGTTGAACCATATTAGTATTATTTAAATAATTATGCATGTGATATATGTTGTATTTAAATTTAAATAGGTTTGTACATATCGTATGCCATTTAGATTTAAAAACCTACCATAGGAAGCATGTTACATGCATTATATATATGTTATAAATTGTTATAATGTATAGAATGCATGTTTGGGGTTTCAGTTATTTAATATAACTATTATATTAAATTGGAATGCCTTGATGTATGTTGTGGATGTAATAGCATGTCTAATCTTTATAAGTTGTTATAAAAATTGAGTTAGACATTAAAATCCAGATAAGTTGCATGCTCACGTAGGATAATCACCCGTTTTAATAAGTTAAAATAGGTCGACATCTTGTAAAACGTGATTACAAACTCAACTGGTATATAATCCTATCTAAGGCTGGAGGTACTTAAGTTGATGGTCTACAGAACACCTCCTACCTAGGGATTATGGCCGAAAAATTGAGTGTTGTTAACTGGTTTTATAAGCGTACGTGAGTGGTGTGAGAGAATAAAACGGTTTATCACCTAGACATCGTAGGTTTAAAATCCATTTATAAGCATTATACTTGGATAAACCACTTAGACTTAAGGTTATTTAATTAGCCGATATGAACCTAAGTATATGGCTCGCGAAGTAGACAGCAAACAACAGCTTTTCAGCCCCCTAACTTTGTATATTATTCTAGCACTAGGCTAGCGTGCCCCTTTTTCTAATAAAAAGGTCAGCTTTGAAGCTGTCCGCTATACTATACTAGTTGTAGGGCGGCGGGAGCTTTAATAATGAAATATCAAGTAATGGGGACTCCATCATGATCTTACGAATCTAAAGATCTCAAAATAGAAGAACGAGCTCTTTTGCTCGCCCCTATCTCTAAAGGGGAGTAAGCACTTCACTTGATAGGGGGTGGGATTCATTCACTTGCATTACTGCTAGCACTACAAAAAGCTCCGGTCTTAATGCCCTTACTACTACTGTGTAGCCTTTCCTCGGGTTCGTAGAGTCGGGTTTCCCGTTTACCCACAACGGAGGAGCCGCCCTCACTAGGCAGGCGGCCACGGTTCTTGGAAGATCTTTTGGGTCTTAGTACAATGGATTCCATAGGCGTTTCCCGTGCTCTTCCAAAAGAAGCATCTAGAAATGACTTGCCATGGGCTTATGCGATGAAGAATGATTTTCTCGGGAAAAAATTTTGTGCTTATGTGGATGGGTCACTTCAATTTCCCAAGACTCGAGAAGGATATTTTCCTACAAAAGATGAAAAGTTCTTAGCTTCAAATGAGATGACTTGTGTACTTCCTTTGAGCCCCATATACATCGTCACCTCTTTTGCGACCACTAAAGATATTTGGGCCGTAGTGCTTTTCGATCTTAGGGTTGGTTCTGTCTGTACGCGAGAATGAGATCAGAATGGATGTTTATTTGGTTTATATAGAAATGCATTGGCCAACTTTACTGCATTGCATTAAGGCAGGACAGAATCTCTTTACCTTTTGAAAAGATGCCTTTCGGGTATCTCTTCCAGTCAACAGAGGAAGATTCAAGGCATACCCAAATTAATAATAGAACACTTCAGTGGGAGTTTAATAACTTATATGATAAAGTTATTAGAAGACTTTAGTGGGAGATTAATAACATATATGATACGTTATTTTTAGCTCTCACATCAATTTAAGCGATACTTTTTGTCACCCTAGGAGTGACTTCCATTCGGAAAGTGTTTGCATAAATCTGGATTTCGGTGAATAAGGGGAAGTCGTTCAAACATAAATCAAATATATGATAAATAGATTTCAACTTCCATGTCTCTACATAGTTCATACCGTGATATTCATATGATGCTTCGTGTCACCCTGGGAGTGACCTCCATTCGGAAAGTATGTGTATGAGTCAATAACAAGATGAATGGAGGAAGTAGTTCATAGTAAGTGGGTGAAGGATGTGTGTCAACTTATCCTGCGGTCTCTTCCCTTAGTTTGGACTGTGAGATTCCTATGTTGCTTCTGTTGGTTTGCTTTAGGCGGTCCTTGCTAGTCGTTTAAACGATGGCTATCCCCTTGGTGGGTTGTAACATAGGATTTGGAACAACTCAAAATCCAGAAATTGATAGGATTTCGTAGGTCCATTCCCAATGTTGACTTTGCATTTTGGTAGCATAGTTGGGGCCGACCTCTGATGTCTGAAAACATAGAGTTACACTTACAGAATGTGTTAATAATTTGTGACCGAAAACGATAACTGAACGACTATAGGAATAAGAGTTATTCTAGAGATAGTGTTTGGTCAAAATTGTTTTGCTTTAGTGAAGGAGTATTTGACTACCCATCGGTAGCATGTATTCTGACTCACTATAGTATCGTTGCAAATAAATAATGGTTATTGGTACATTATTATTTGTTTTGCTAAAACTTGACTTTGGATTTAGTTTCAATTTTCTAATTAGAATTTGTTCAAAATTTTTAGCATGTTGAATTCTTCTAGAATACTCGCTTTCAAATTAGTTAACGGTAAAATGAAATCAATACTAGCAGTTGATAATTCCAAAAGAGTTTTAATAAAGTATTGTCCTTTATCTCCCAATTCATCTAAATTTTTGAACGATATTGATGAGAATGAAAAATTTGAACAACAAGATAAATATGATTTACTTGTTATCGAAGCGTGTTTAATGGAAAATGATAAAACCTGGATAATTGATTCAGGTGTCGCTAATCATGTTTGCACTTTCTCATAGGAAACAAGTTTCTGGAGACAGTTGACAGAAGGTGAAACAATCTTTAAGGTAGGGACCAGGGAGATTGTTTCAGCTAAAGTAGTGGAAGATATGAAGTTATTTATAGGAGATAAGTACATTTATCTTAAAAATGCTTATTACATTCCTTCTATGAAAAGGAATCTAATATCCATCTCTTGTTTGATAGAAAAAAATTATAAAGTTTCTTTCGAGAATGATGAAGTGTTCATCAATTCAAGAAATAACCAAATTTGTTCTGCAAAATTAGAAAATAACTTGTATTTGTTAAAACCGACTAAAGTTAGAGCCGTTTTGAACATAGAGATGTTTAAAACTGCTAAGACTCATAAGAAAAGGAAAATTTTTCAAATGCCTATCTTTGGCACTTGAGACTGGATCACATAAATCTCAACAAGATTGAGAGATTGGTTAAAAAGGGTCATCTAAATCAGTTAGAAGACAGTTCATTATTGCCATGTGAATCCTGTCTTGAGGGTAAAATGACTAAAAGATCTTTTTATGGAAAAGGTCTTAGATCCAAAGAACCCTTAGAATTCATACATTCAGACCTTTATGGTCCTATGAATGTTAAAGCTAGAGGAGGGTATGAATATTTCATCAGCTTTGTTGATGACTATTCTAGGTATGGGCATATACACCTAATACATCAAAAGTCCGAAACATTTTAAAAGTTCAAAGAGTATAAGGCTAAGGTCGAGAACCAATTAGGTAAAAAGCTTAAAACACTTTGATCAGATCGAGGTGGTGAGTATGTGGACTTGGAATTCCAAAACTATTTGATAGAACATGGAATCCAATTTCAACTCACAGCCCCTGACACACCTCAACAAAACGGTGTGGCAGAAAGGAGAAACAGAACCTTGTTGGACATGGTTTGTTCCATGATGAGTTATGCTCAGTTACCAAGTTCTTTTTGGGGTTATGCAGTTCAGACTATAGTGTATATTTTGAACATAGTACCCTCGAAAAGTGTTTTTGAAACACCTTACGAGCTCTAGAGAGGACATAAAGGAAGTTTACATTACTTCAAAATCTGGGGATGCCCAACCCACGAGTTAGTGTAAAATCCTAAGAAGTTGAAATGCCATTCAAAGGTATGCCTATTTGTAGGTGATGCATTGATTTTATTGAATAGAAATATGGATGATATGCGTTGATGGAATTGCGTTGTGCACTCAAGTTTCCCCAGCGGAATTCAAGTGTAAATTCCTCTGTGTTTCCTAGTAAGTCCAGGGTCGAACACAAGGATTTGTGAAAATAGATTGCGTTGATAAGTTTTTATGAAAACTTTGCGGTAATGGGGAAAATAAATAAAGTGTTTGGTTGTTGATTGCGTTGATTAAAAAGAAATAAATAAATGTGGCGGATTTGAGAAACGAAAGTTGCGTTGATAGATGCAATGAGTATGCGATGAATGGGTTGAGAAGATCTTTAGCTAGCGTTACTTGGGAATGTGTTAGACCATGCGATCATGTTCTACCATGCACAGCAAGTCATTTTCCAATGTAAATGTGATGCTCCTAAATCTAAGACGCATGTGTTGCATGCAAAATGTCCATAGAGCTTATTCCTAAGTCTTTACTTTTTTCCTATGCGATGATGCAAAATGCATGAAAGCAAGGTGACCACATACAATCGTATCCTATCTCTAGGATGCATGCAATGCGTTGATAACAAATAGTGTTCATTCCTAAGTGCCTATCTCTTGTATTATATGTTCTAATCTGACTCTCCCGAGCCTAGATTCTGACTTGACCTTCCCAAGTCTAGATCCTCTCCTTAGACTACCCTCCTGAGTATCCCTAATGGACGAATGAAGCATACATAAACAAGATAATCGCAAAGAATGAAGATTCCCTAGTTGTGCTAGCTAAATGATTCTCAACCCATTCAACTAATTTAGCTACTCATGCATGAATCATAGAGAGTGAACAAATATAAAGAAAGAAATTCCATTCTTATAAATAAGTTAAGTACAAAATGTCAATGGAAGTTTAAGGTAGAGAGTCTGGTAGCAATTCCTTGCTGACCGAGGCTTTTTACACTGGAATCTCTATTTTGATCTAAAGATATTTCTGCTTCCACAGGCATCGATCCTCTCCCTGTCTTTGAAGCTTCCGGCGCTCTCCCAAGCTTACCAGAACGATCTACTGACACAACTTCTCCCTCACGCCCTCCTTAAAATGAAAGAAAACCAAAAACGAAGACGTGCGAACTGGAACACAAGATGGTAAAAGTCATGAACTTGTTAACCCCTTTTCTAGTATTTATAGGGCATCAATGGTGAAAGGTGGCTTTTATCTCCCGGTTGTACAGATGGGACAACTTTAATTCCTGATTGACGCGCCAAATGATTGTTACCGATAAAGCTGAATGTACTTTGTGACCGTTATCGGCTCAACTTAATTTAGATTCGACTGTCATCAGCTTTCTATCCCATCACTCTTAATTGGCCTTTCACCCAGATGCGCCCACCATGTTGTGCTGACCAAGTTGCAGCGATCCTTCTCGAGCGAATATTTGCAAGCACGATCAACGCAAAGTCTTGCAGTGAAGTTGCGCTTGACTGATAATTTTCTATGATCGCAATCTTGCATTGCGTTACGCATATTCTGTACAAAATTACAAAAATCAATAGTTCTAATGCGTTGAACGCATGCGACCACAATATTATAGAATTTATGCTTAATGGACGCAATTTAACATATTTTATCAATGCAATCCAACATTGTTTAATAAATTAGCACTATGATAACGTGTATTTCTGCCCGTTATCAGTAGGCTACCCTAAAGAAACGAAGGGTAGTTTCTTTTATGATCCTTAGGAAGACAAGGTATTTGTATCGACAAATGCAACTTTCCTGGAGGACGACCACATAAAGAATCATTGACCTCGCTGTAAGCTAGTAATAGAAGAAATGTCCAGAGAAACGACAAGCACATCAACAAAAGTTGTTGACAGAGCAGGTCCATCAACAAGAGTTGTTGATGAAATTGCCACTTCACATCCTTCTCAAGAATTGAGAATACCTCGTCGTAGTGGGAGGGTTTTGCAACAGCCTGATCGGTATATGGGATTAACTGAAACTCAAGTCATCATACCAAATGATGGCTTAAAGGATCCATTGACTTTCAAACAAGCAATGAATCATGTGGATAAAGACCAATAGATTAAAGTCATAGACCTTGAAATGGAATCTATGTATTTTAATTCTGTCTGGGGTCTTGTAGATCAACCTGAGGGGATAAAAACCATTGGTTGTAAATGGATCTACAAGAGAAAACGAGACCAAGCTGGTAAAGTACAAACCTACAAAGCTAGACTTGTGGCAAAAGGATTTACCTAAAGAGAGGAGGTATGAAGAAACCTTCTCTTCGGTTGCAATGATAAAGTCAATAAGAATACTCTTGTCTATTGTTGTATTTTATGATTATGAAATATGGCAAACGATGTCAAGACAACCTTTCTAATGACAATCTTGAAGATATTCTGGAATATGAGATTTGATACTACGATCAAATCTTATGGCTTTGAACAAAATGTTGACGAACCTTGTGTTGGATTTTATGTCCTAAAACTCGTGGTATGTAAACAATGGAACTTATTCTGAAAATTCAATAAAAGTGTTGTTGAATAGATCTATTGCTTGAATAGAAATCCAATAAACCTTAAAGTCCCTTGACTATTGGATGAGTACTTAAACTTTATGTGGAGATATAAAGGTGGGTCAGGTTGGAGTAAATAGTCAAAATGATCTATAGTATATGAATAAGGTTGGGTATCTTATTCTGGTAATACTATTCGATGCGGCCTGCTTTGTAGTTGTTACAAGAAGTTGTAAAGTGCTACAAACGAAATGATCCTAATTCGTTCATGTTGGACATGAGGAGTCAAAATGTCCTTGTGCAAAAGAGTTTGTACAAGATCGAACCACGAAATGAGTCGCTCTTACTTTATAACACTGTTTACTATTTAAGACTGACTATTTCAAAGTGATGATCTAGGTAACTTGACCTTAATCCTGAGCTAACTATGAACTCTTGTTTATTCAGGATTACCCTTATATTTGAATAGGTGAGGGTTGGCTCAACAGCACCGACTCAATAAGACTCCCATTTTAGGGGTAAGACTAGAAAGATAGTTGGGGACACAGGGTGCAAGAGGGATTTCACTCCTACCCGCTTTTAGGGATATTAGAAAGATTGTTCCCTTAAGTGCTGATTCTGGGGCTTGAACAAAGGATCCCGCCCTCTTGGAATAAGAGGGACTCAGTTTTGTTGATTGGATCACAAAAAAATTGTTCATTACGCGATCAGTGGGGGCTTAAGAAATAAGAGGTAATTTCGAGGGTAAAACAGAGATTTGACCCAGCTGTTATTACGAACAACCTGTGAAGGGTCGACTTACAGAGTCTTAAGACACCTCAAAAGGTTGAGAAGATGAATCAAATTCCATATGCATCTACAGTTGGGAGTCTGATGTATGCAATGTTGTGTACTCATCCCGATATATCCTATGCCGTAGGAATTGTCAGCATATTTCAGTCCAATCCTGGTCATGACCATTGGACTGTTATTAAAAACATTCTCAAGTATCTGTGGAAAACGAGAGATTATATGCTCGTGTATGGTACTAAGGATTTGATCCTTACTGGATACACTAATTCTGACTTTCAGACTGATATTGATTCGAGGAAATCAACTTCGGTGTCAGTATTCACTCTTAACGAAGAAGCAGTAGTGTGGAGGAGCATCAAGCAGAGTTGTATTGTAGACTCCACAATGGAAGCTGAGTATGTAGCTGAGAGTGCACAATTCGAACAACAAGATGATTTACTTGTTATCGAAGCATGTTTAGTGGAAAACGATAAAATCTGGATAATTGATTCAAGTGCTGCTAATCATGTATGTACTATCTCACAGGAAACAAGTTCCTGAAGACAGTTGACAGAAGGTGAGACAATCTTTAAGGTAGGGACCAGGGAGATTATTTCAGCCAAAGCAGTGGGAGATATGAAATTATTTATAGGAGATAAGTACATTTATTTGAAAAATGTATCATTTATTTGAAAAATGTATATTATATTCCTTCTATGAAAAGGAATCTAATATTTGTCTCTTGTTTGCTAGAACAAAATCATAAAGTTTATTTCGAAAATAATGAAGTGTTCATCAATATGGGAAATAAACAGATTTGCTCTATAAAATTAAAAAAATAACTTGTACATGTTAAAACCAACTGAGATCAAAGCTGTTTTGAACATAGAGATGTTTAAAACAGCTGGGACTCATAAGAAAAGGAAGATTTCTCCAAATGCCTATCTTTGGCACTTGAGACTGGGTCACATAAATCTCAATAGGATTGAGAGATTAGTTAAGAATAGTCATCTAAATAAGTTGGAAGACAGTTCATTACCACCATGTGAGTTCTGTCTTGAGGGTAAAATGACAAAAAGGTCCTTTTCTGGAAAAGGTCTTGAGCCAAAGAACCCCTAGAACTGATTCACTCAGACCTTTTTGGGCCTCTAAATGCCAGAGCAAGAGGAGGATATAAATATTTCATTAGTTTTATAGATGATTATTCCATATATGGGCATGTTTACCTAATACACTAAAAGTTTGAAACTTTTGAAAAGTTCAAAGAGTATAAGATTGAGGTTGAGAACCAATTAGGTAAAAAGATTAAAACACGTCAATCAGATCGAGGTGGTGAGTATATGGACATAGAATTCCAGAACTATTTGATAGAACATGGATTTCAGTCTCAACTCACAGCCCCTGACACACCTCAGCAGAACGGTGTGGCAGAAAGGAAAAACATAACCTTATTGGACATGGTTCGTTCCATGATGAGTTACGCTTAGTTACCAAATTCTTTTTGGTGACATGCGGTTGAGACTATAATATATATTTTGAACATAGTTCCCTCGAAAAGTGTATTTGAAACACCTTACGAGCTCTAGATGCGACGTAAAGAAAATTTACATCATTTCAGGATTTGGGGTTGTCCAGCACATATGTTGGTGCAAAATCCTAAAAATTTGAAACACCATTCAAAAGTATGCCTATTTACAGGCTATCCAAAAGAAACCAAAGGTGGTTTCTTTTATGATCCTCAGAAAGATAAGGTATTTGTGTCGACAAATGCAATCTTCCTCGAAGAAGATTAGATAAAGAACCATCAACCTCACAGTAAGCTTGTAATAGAAGAAATGTCCAGAGAAACGAAAAACGTATAAAAAAGAGTTGTTGATCAAGTAAGTCCTTCAACAAGAGTTGTTGATAGAGCAGGTCCATCAACAAGAGTTGTTGATGAAACTGATATTTCACATCCTTATCAAGAGTTGAGAATGCCCCGTCGTAGTGGGAGAGTTGTGCAATAGCCTGATCGATACATAGGTTTAACTGAAACTCAAGTCATCATACCAGATGATGGTTTAGAGGATCCATTGTCTTTTAACCAAGCAATGAACAATGTGGACAAAGACCAATGGATTAAAGCCATGGACCATGAAATGGAATTTATGTATTTCCATTCTGTCTGGGATCTTGTAGATTAACCTTAAGGGGTAAAATCCATCGATTTCAAATGGATCTACAAGAGAAAACGAGAAGAAGCTTGTAAGGTATAGACCTACAAAGCTAGACTTGTGGCAAAAGGGTTTACCAAAGAGAGGGGGTAGATTTTGAAGAAACCTTCTCTACAGTTGCCATGATAAAGTCTATTAGAATACTCTTGTCCATAGCCATATTTTATAATTATGAAATATGGAAAATGGATGTCAAGACAGCTTTTCTGAATGACTATCTTGAAGAGAGTATCTATATGTCTCAACCAGAAAGTTTTATACAGCAGGGTCAAGAGCAAAGGGTTTGCAAGCTTAATCGATCCATTTATGGATTAAAACAAGCTTCTAGATCCTGGAATATTAGATTTGACGCTACGATCAAATCTTATGGCTTTGAATAAAATGTTGACGAACCCTGTGTATACAAGAAAATCGTCAATAAAATTGTCGCTTTTCAGGTGTTGTATGTTGATGATATTCTACTCATTGGGAATGAGGTAGAATATCTGGCTAACGTTAAGAGATGGCTCGCTTCACATGAAAGATTTGGGAGAAGCACAGTATATTCTTAGAATCCAAATAGTTCAGAATCACAAAAACAAAACATTGACATTATCTCAAGCAACTTATATAGACAAGATATTGTCTAAGTATAAAATGCAAAATTCCAAGAAAGGATTTTTATCTTTCAGGCATGGAATTCACCTGTCTAAGAAACAGAGTCCTAAGACACCTCAAGAGGTTGAGAAGATGAATCGAATTCCATATGCATCTGCAATTGGGATTTTGATGTATGCAATGTTGTGTACTCGTCTCGATAAATGCTATGTCGTAGGAATTGTCAGCAGATTTCAGTCCAATCCTGGTCATGACCATTAAACTAATGTTAAAAACATTCTTGAGTATCTGCGGAGAACGGGAGATTATATGCTCGTGTATGGTGCTAAGGATCTGATCCTTACTAGATACACTGATTCTAACTTTCTGACCGATATTGATTCGAGGAAATCAACTTTGGGTTAGTATTCACTTTTAACGAAGGAGCAGTAATGTGGAGGAGCATTAAGCAGAGTTGTATTGCAGACTCCACAATGGAAGCCGAGTATGTAGCTATAAGTGAAGCAGCAAAAGAAGTAGTATGGCTCAGAAAGTTCTTGACAGATCTGGAAATAGTTCCTAATATGCACATGCCTATCACTCTCTATTGTGACAAAAATGGAACGGTTGCAAATTTAAAGGAACCACGAAGCCATAAAAGAGGAAAGCAGATTGAAAGGAAGTACCATCTCACCAGGGAGATTGTACACAGAGGAGACGTAATCGTCACCCAGATTGCTTCCAAAGATAACTTAGCTGATCCATTTACGAAGGCCCTCTCGGCTAAAGTATTCGAGGGTCACCTAGTAGGACTAGGTCTACGAGTTTTGTATCAATAGGGCAAGTGGGAGAATTTATGGGTATTGTAATACCCTAGTTTATTATATTTGTACATTTTATTCTCACCATGTAAACTCAACATTGTATATATTTGTATATATCGATCCACTGGAGTTTTAGTCCAAGTGGGAGTATTTTTGGGTTTGATGTCCTAAAAACTCGCAGTTTGAAAAATGATAAACATTTTCTATAATCAATATACTTGTTATTGATTTCATAAATTGTATGAAAGCCTAAATCCAATAAACTAAGATGCATGACTATTGTATGAGTACTTGAACTTTATGTGGAGACATAAGAGTGGATCAGGTTCGAGTAAATAGTCAAAATAATTTATGGTATATGAATAAGGTTGGGTATCTTATTAAGGTTGGGTACCTTATTCTAATAACACCATTGGATGCGGCCTACTCTGTAGTTGTTACAAAGAGTTGTAAAGTGCTACATACGATGTGATCCTAATTCGTACATGTTATGACATGAGAAGTGGGGGTGTCCTATGCAATGAGTTTACATAAGATCAGGACCAAGAAATAAGTCACTCTTACTTTATAACGTTGTTTACTGTATAAGACTGACTATTTCACCTAGATGGCCTAGGTAACTCGATCTTAATCCTGAGCTAACTATGAACTCCTGTTTACTGGGAATTGCCCTTAGATTTGCATAAGTGAGGGTTGGCTCAACAGCGCCAGCTCATTATGACTCTCCTTTCAGGAGTAAGACCAAATAGATAGCTGAGGACATAGGGTGCAAGATGGAGTTCACGCCTACCCGATTTAGGGATAGAAGAAAGGTTGTTCTCTCAAGTACTGAATCCAGGTATTGAACAAGGGGCCCCACCCTCTCACTAGGTTGAGAGAGTTTGGTTTAGTGACTAGATCATAAGCCAGTTGTTCATTGGAAGATCAGTAGGGACTTGAGGAATAAGACGTAATCTCGGGAGTAAAATAGATATTTGACCCAGCCGTTATTACGAACAATCTGTGAAGGATCGACTTGCTGATTATGGTTAAATCATGCGGACATAATATATCTACAGTGAGGGATGTGCAACTATGGGCTTTAGTGGGTTACCCATTAGTTAACGAATGGGGATTAATTTGGTCTAATGAGTTTAGCCAATTAATCTCGGATCGTTGGAGCCCATGATCTGTAGGTCCAAGGTTCCCCTACTAGCTCGTAACGGACTAGCTCTAAAATAGCGTGATAAGTTAATTTGAATCGTTCAAATTAGAATTAAGGGAATTAATAATTATATGGGATATAATTACTTGTTTAATTTGAGAATTAAACGAAATAGGGAAATTTATATATTTAAATATAATTTAAATACAAAAAGATGGATATGTGTTAAAATTAATTTAATATTTGATATTAAATTAATTAAGTTTTATTTAATAATTAATTTATGAAATTAATTAAACTTTTCAGTTTTAAAATCAAAATAGATTTTATAAAATCAAATTTTGATTTTGAGATAAAAATTGAAAATTAGAAAAGTAAAAGACAAATGGAAAAAATGGGTTTTCCATTATCCATCTTTCAAGTTGCTCACACAAAATGCAATCAACTTTACCTTGTCTTCTCCAAGCATGAGCTGTAACTCATGCAACTCTTTCCTTTGCATATTGATATGCAATATAATGAAGAGTTTGGAGTGAAATTCGGTGATGCAATATATAACGAATTTTAGAGAAATTTTGGGTTGAAGAAAGGGTTCTTCAACAAGATTACTGCAGTGAGCATTTCTCCTTCATCCCTTGATTCAAGCTTGTCTTGAGTCTCACAACTCAATCTAGAGCACCTGGAGAAGGAGCTTTGAAGAAGTTCTACAAGAAGTATGTCTTGAAACTCACTTGTTTTTTGCAAGAGTATGTTTTATATTTTTTCAAAATTAGTGAATTAGAGTGCTTAGATGATCCTCGTGCTTCCGCTGTTGCTGATACAATCCTACAATTGGTATTAAAGCATCAAACAAGCATGCAATTCGGTTTAATTTTGGTTTGGTGGGTGTTTTATATGAGAAATATGAAACTGATGCACTTATATAGTTTTCTGAGTTTTGGCTTTTTAATCCTCTTTAATTTCTCATTTAAATTTGTAATTGGCTCTTGTTTGATGATTTTTTATGTGTTAGCAAGAATCTGTAATTTATTTGGAGTCATTAGAGTTGAAATTAAGATGTAATTGAAGAAACAAGTGAAGGAGGTCGAGCTGCTATTCCAGTTTTTTCAGTTTCTGCTCATAATCGTTGTTGAGGTTCAGTTGCTAAGCGATCATCTAGCTCCAGGCACTACACGATGTGAAGAAAAGGTAGACGATCATATAGCAATAGGTGCTAGTCGTTGTGATGTTGAACGCTAAACAATCGTGTACCTGCGGGAGCTAAACGATGCGTTCAATTTGCTATACGATAGCACTAAGCGATCGTTTAGCTTTGGCGTGGGAACTAAATGATAAGTTGAATTTGCTAAACGATGGCACAACACAATCGTTTAGCTACAATGATCGTTAAGCGATGCGATGAAGTGCTACGCGATAGTGCTACGTGATCGTTTAGATGCGAAGCTAAGCGGTCGTGTAGACGAATTGCTAAGCGACGCGATGATGTTCTATACGATGGAGCTAAGTGATCGTTTAGCTACGGCGGATACTAAACAATGACATGAAGTGCTAGGCAATCGTTTAGTTCTATACGATAAAACTAAGCGATAGCTAAGTGATGAAGTCAACGATCGTGTAGTTCTATACAATAGAACTAAGCAAATGTGTAGCTTCGGTAGACATTAAGCGATCGTTTAGTTTTATGCGATAAAGTTAAACGATCATTTAGTTGAGGCAAACGCTAAGCGATCATGTACCCTTTCACAACACAAGGCGATGGAGCTAGACGATTTCCTTCAGCGCTACATGATCGGCCTTAGCAAGACTTTGAGGTTGGATCGAGAGCAGCCGGTTCGACCGATTTTCTCAAGGTCTAATCCAGTTCAACCTCAAAGTGTTTTTGGCTGGTCCCGTTCAGACTTATCTAGTCTGGTTCAAGATGTTTAGGTTCGGTTCGGTGCGGTTCGAGCAGTTCAAAGATGGTTTTGAAGCTGATTGTAATAGTTACGATTCTGTTTGCTTGTTTTTGCCAAAACTAAAACCATATCAGTCTGTGTTTAATTATTTATGCATTTGATGTATGTTATAATTAAATAAATCTTGGATGTGCATATAGTATGCCATTTAAATTTAAAATCCCACCATAGGAAGCATGTTACATGCATTGAAAGTATGTTATAGTTGTTATAATATATAGTATGCATGTTAGGGTTTCTTGTTTTAAATATAAGTGTTATATTAAAAATTGAATGCCTTATGTATGTTATGGATGTTTAGCATGTCTAAAGTTTTATAAGTTGTTATAGAATTGGCTTAGACATTTAAAATCCATAAACAACAGTAAGTTAACCACCTATTTTAATTGTTAAAACTTATAAAATCGAGGTTACAAACTCAACTGGTATATAATCATGTCTAAGGCTGGGGGTACTTAAGTTGAGGGTTTATGGAACACCTCCAACCTGGGGATTATGGCTGAATTATTGAGCGTTGGTAACCCATTTTATGAGCATACGTGAGTGATGTTAGGTGATTTTATCACATGGACATCGTAGGTTAAAATCCAATTGTAAGAGTTATACTTGGATAATACACATAGACTTAGGGTTGTTTTATTAGCCGAAAAGAACCTAAGTATAAATCTACCCAATAACACTTCACTGGCAGTTTATAACTTTTATATGATAGAGTTATTAGAAAACTTCAGTGGTAGTTTAATAACTTATGTCTCTAAGAGTTCACAATCTAGATTTAAGCAGTACTTCGTGTCACCCTGGGAGTGACCTCCATACAGAAAGTATTTTTTAGCTTAAATCTAGATTTCGATGAATGAGAGGAAGTTGATCAAACATAAGTCTTTTATTCGATATATAGATTTCAACTGCCACGTCTCCACATAGTTTACACCGTGAGATTATATGATGCTTCGTGTCACCCTGGGAGTGACCTCTCTATGGAAAGTGTTTTATATGAGTCAATATCAAGGTAAACGGAGGAAGTAGTACATAGTAAGTGGATGAAGGATATGTGTCAATATATCCTACGGTCTCCTCCATTAGTTTTAACCGTGAGATTCCTATGTTGCGCCTGCTGGTTAGCTTTAAGCAGCCCTTTGCTAATCGTTTAGTGATGGCTTTCCCCACGGAGGGTTGTGGCATAGGATTCAGAACAACCCAGGCTTCAGTAAAATGAATAGGGTTTTATAGTTACGTCTTGGATATTATCTTCAATTTCATAGGCAAGTTCATACCATTCTATAAGATCTGAAAATGGGAGGTCACACTTACAAGAATTACTAAGTTGTTAGTAAAGATCTTGACCGAAAACGATAACTAAACGACTATAGGAATTAGAGTTATTCCGGAGACAATAGGAATAAGATTTATTTCGGAGATAGTGTTTGGTCAAAATTGTTTGTTTTAGTGAAGGAATATCTGACTGCCCTACGGTAGCACATATTCTGACTCACTAAAATATCATTGCAAATAAATAATGGTTATGGGTACATTATTACTTTTTGCTAAAACTTGATTTTGGATTTCGTTACAATTTGCTAATTAGAATTTGTTTCAATTTTATCAGCATGTTGAATACTTCTAGAATACTCACTTCTGATGTAAATAACAGTAAAATCAAATTGACAAACAAATTACTAGCAGTTGATTATACCAAAAGAGATTTAATAGAGGATTGTCCTCTATCTTCTAACTCATCTAAAATATGAATTATTTAGATGAGAGTTCACAATTCGAACAACAAGATGATTTACTTGTTATCGAAGCATGTTTAGTGGAAAACGATAAAATCTGGATAATTGATTCAAGTGCCGCTAATCATGTATGTACTATCTCACAGAAAACAAGTTCCTGGAAACATTTGACAGAAGGTGAGACAATCTTTAAGGTATGGACCGGGGAGATTGTTTCAGCCAAACTAGTGAGAGATATGAAGTTATTTATAGGAGATAAGTACATTTATTTGAAAAATGTATATTATATTCATTCTATGAAAAGGAATCTAATATCTGTCTCTTGTTTGCTTGAACAAAATCATAAAGTTTATTTCGAAAATAATGAAGTGTTCATCAATATGGGAAATAAACAGATTTGCTCTACAAAATTAGAAAATAACTTGTACATGTTAAAACCAACTAAGTTCAAAGCTGTTTTTAACATGGAGATGTTTAAAACTGTAGGGACTCATAAGAAAAGGAAGATTTCTCCAAATGCCTATCTTTGATACTTGAGACTGGGTCACATAAATCTCAACAGAATTGAGAGATTGGTTAAGAATGGTCATCTAAATAATTTGGAAAACAGTTCATTACCACCATGTGAGTCCTGTCTTGTGGGTAAAATGACAAAAAGATCTTTTTCTAGAAAAGGTCTTAGAGCCAAAGAACCCTTATAGCTGATTCACTCAGACCTTTGTGGGCCTCTAAATGCTAGAGCAAGAGGAGGGTATGAATATTTCATCAGTTTTATAGATGATTATTCCAGGTATGGGCATGTTTACCTAATACACCAAAAGTCTAAAACTTTTGAAAAGTTCAAAGAATATAAGGTTGAGGTTGAGAACCAATTAGGTAAAAAGATTAAAACACTTCGATCGGATCTGGGTGGTGAGTATATGGACATAGAATTCCAGAACTATTTGATAGAACATGGAATTCAGTCTCAACTCACAGCCCCTGGCACACCTTAGCAGAACGATGTGGCAAAAAGGAGAAATAGAACCTTGTTGGACATGGTTCGTTCCATAATGAGTTACACTCAGTTACCAAATTCTTTTTTGGGACACGCAGTTGAGACTACAGTGTATATGCTATGCAGTTGGAATAGTCAATAGGTTTCAGTCCAATCCTGGATATGATCATTGGACTGTCGTTAAGAACATTCTCAAGTATCTTCAGAGAACGAGAAATTATATGCTCATGTATGGTGCTGAGGATCTGATCCTTACAGGATACACTGATTCTGACTTTCAAACCGATGTTGATTCAGGGAAATCAACTTCGGGGTCAGTATTCACTCTATATGGAGGAGTAGTAGTGTGAAGAAGTATCAAACAAAGTTGTATTGCTGACTTCACAATGGAAGCTGAGTATATAGCTACAAGTGAAGCAGCCAAAGAGGTAGTATGGCTCAGAAAAATCCCGACAGATTTGGAAGTTGTTTCAAATATGCACCGCCAGTCACCCTGTATTGTGATAATAGTGGAGCAGTTGTAAATTCAAAGGAACCTCGAAGCCATAAACGAGGAAAGCACATCGAGTGGAAGTACCATCTCATCAGGGAGATTGTACACAGAGGAGACGTGATCGTCACGCAAATAGCCTTACAAGACAACTTAGTTGATCCATTAACGAAGACCCTCTCGGTTAAAGTGCTCAGGGGTTATCTAGTAGAACTAGGACTACGAGATATTTGTCACTAAGGCAAGTGGGAGAATTTATGGGTATTTGATGCCCTAGTTTATTGTATTTATACCTTTTATTCTCTCAGTGTAACTCAACATTGTATATATTTGTATATATTGATCCACTGGAGTTTTAGTCCAAGTGGTAGTATTGTTGGGTTGTATGTCCTAAAACTTGCAGTTTGTGAAGTTGAACATATTCAATAAAGATGTTATTTAACATTTCTTCAATAAAGTTGTTATTGAATCTATTAATTGTATTCATAAAGTCTAAATCCAATAAACTAAGATCCATGGCTATTATATGAATATTTGAAATTTATGTAGAGACATAAAAATGGATGCTGCAAACGGCAATAAACTTAGACAATAAACTAAGTGGGTTAGACAATAAACTAAGTGGGGTTTTCCCATTTTCCTCCAAGTATGAGGTGTTCTTCCTACAAACACACACAAATCCCACATTGTAATGGAAGTAGTTGCTAGCTATGAAGTGCTTGCATGCTGCAAAAGAATAAAAGCTCTCTGAATTGAAGAAATGAGGAATTTTTTGCTGAAGAAAATGGTTTTCTAGAGTCCATCTTCGTCTCCCTCTCAAACACGGAATTTCACTTCACAAATTCACTCAAATTCGAGTTCTACCACTAAAATTCAAGGCTGAGAATAGTAGAGAAGATCTCTTGGTGGTTCACTGTTAATTTGGAGCTAAAAACACGTGAAGAGCAGCTTGGATTTGGGAGAAATCATCAAAGGTATATTCATTTTGAAACCACTTGAGTTTTTCTGAAATAGCATGCTTTAGAACTCAAATTAAATGTAATTAGAGTGCTTATTGATTCTGTTTGCTTCCGTTGCATGCTTGTGTATTCCATCAGGCGATGCTCAGCTTCATATCATGAGTGCGTGTTGTCAACTCCTCAAACGTACGAGGTTTTATCCCTTGTAGGATATAGAGAAGCTCCCAGTGCATGCCTTGGGTGCACATCTCCACTGTGGACAACTCCGTGAGCCTATCTCTGCAATCCAGACTTAGAGTTCCCATCGATTGATGTAATCGATGATCGACAATCCATTTCGTTGCTTTGTACTTGTAAGCTCCATCATGTTGGCGATATGCCTAGTGCTATAAAAGCGATTGAGGAAGTCTCTTTCCAACTGTTCCCAACTGTCAATCGTTTCTGGCTCTAGATTAGTATTCCAATCGAAAAAATTTCCTTTCAAGGTACGAATGAACTGCTTGACTAGCAAGTCTCCTCTGGTTCCTGCATTTTCACGGATTTTGATGAAGTGAGACATATGTTGTTTTAGATTGCCCTTTCCATCAAACTGCTGAAATTTTGGAGGTTGGTACCCAACAGGCATTCTCAGGT
Organism: Benincasa hispida; assembly: GCF_027475165.1. NCBI lineage: Eukaryota > Viridiplantae > Streptophyta > Magnoliopsida > Cucurbitales > Cucurbitaceae > Benincasa > Benincasa hispida. The sequence goes on from NC_143488.1 coordinate 68,314,661, forward strand.
TGTCGATTCTCTTATTGTACGGCTTGAAGTGTTGGCTTTTTGGCTCTTAATCTCAAATTAATTAATTTTAATTAATTAATTAATCAATGTTTTGATGATAACAAACTCAACTTTTAATTACTGAAAATCTTAGTGTTTTAATATGTCCATAGCGTAGAGCTCGGAACAATGATTCCAACACCTCTTGAATCACTCAAATCGGAGCTAAAACGAAGACGATATGACCGAAACAAATTTATAGAGAAAAAATCGTGGTGGATGATGTGGCATAACCAGACCATTTGCATGTAGACATGTGGTAGCATATTAGTTGAATGGTGGATCATTAAGAGATTAACATATGATGACTTTTGATTTTTGGATTGATTTAAAATAAAAAAATTGAAATTAAAAAGAAATTTAAAAGGAAAATAAATTTAATATTATTTTATGTTTGTGTCTAATGGCTAATTTTTTTACACATGGTATGTTTTTTTTTTTTTTGGATTGACTTTAAAAAGAATGAATTTAAAAAGAAAATAAATTAAAAGAAAAATAAATTTAATATTATTTTATGTTTGTGTCTAACGGCTAGTTTTTGACACATGGTATGTTTTTTTATTTGTTAGATTAATTTTAAAAAGAAAATGAATTTAATATTATATTTTGTTTGTATCTAACGACTAGTTTAGTTTAAAATCTCCACCATTGATTTTTCTTTTCCAAAATCCAATGGTTCAAATTAATTGTGGTTTCTAAAAATTTTTCCATCTCTATATAAACCATCTTCCTCTCCAAATTTTAAACCAACAAATTTTACATTTCATAACCCTCCAAAACTTAAAAGTTCCATTGTTGCTCTCTTTAAGTTCCCAATTTTTTTCTTTTCATCTTATTCTTGAGAGAGTGATATTGTATTGTGAGGATAAACTTGTTGAGTGCTTAAACTTGTAAATCCACTCTAGTGAGAGTTGTATTGTGTTCTTCAAAAATTCCAACATTTGTAATGGTTTTATCCTAAACCGTGGAAAGGGTCGGGTTTGCTCTTTAACCCGTAAAATGAGCAATGGTGTAAGGTTGGGCTCTAATCCGTGGAAAGAGTCGGAAAGATTTTATTCAAATTCCCAAGAGGCGCTTGGGGAGTGGAGTAGGTCGAGTTTGACCGAACCACTATAAAAATTACAGTGTCTTCTTCTCTAATTCTTTCCTTTTTATTTTTGCAATTAATTTAAGCAATTTATTATATGTTTTAGTTTTTTCTTATTTATTTGCTAAAATTTGATAGAATTAAATTATCACATTTTTTGTCATCTTATTTGTTGCATAATTTGAATTTTTCTTATTATTTATAAAAAGTGTATTAATTAGTTTAAATGGATTAATTTAAAAAAAAAAATTTAATTAAACCCTATTCACCCTCATCTAGGGTTGCCATATTGATCCAACAATTGGTATCAGAGCGGGTTGCTCTTCTTGAAATATTTATTTCTTGATAAACTTAATTGTTTTTTTAGCTATGTGAACTTTAGGTTTTATCCCTTTTACCGATAGTCAATCTATTACAAAACCTTCTTTCTTTAATGGTACTAATTATAGTTATTAGAAAAATATAATGAGATTTTTCTTGCTTTCTATTGATTATGATTTATGGGATATTGTTGAGGAAGGTTTTAAAATTCCAACAAAAGATGTTGATGGTGTTAGCACTATAAAACCTAAGGAAGAATGATCAATAAATGAAAAGAAAGCATGCTCTTTAAATGCCAAAGCTATTAATTGCTTATTTTGTGCTTTGAATGAAGTTGAGTATAATAGAATGTCTATTTGCAAAACTGCTAAAGAGATATGGGATAAAATAGAAATTACTTATGAAGGAACTAGTCAAGTAAAAGAAACAAAGATTGACATGTTAGATCAACAATATGAAATGTTTAAAATTGATGAAAATGAAGCTATTTCTGATATGTTTATTAGATTTACTAACATTGCTAATGCTTTAGAAGGACTTGGGAAAAACTGCTCAAATCTTGAGAAGATAAAGAAGCTATTGCGGTCTTTGCCTAAACAATGGGGAGCCTAAAGTCACCGCCATTCAAGAGGCAAAGGATCTCAAATCTCTCTCCATTGATGAACTCATGGGCTCGTTGTTGACGCATGAGATAAAGATCAAGAAAAACATGGAGGATGAGAAGAAAAAGAAAGAAAAGAGTATAGCTTTAAAGACCATCTCTTTAGAAGTTGACTCCCAAGATGAAGATGACCTTGATGAAGATGATGTTGCCTATCTTTCACGTAAGTATAAGAACTTCATCAAGAGAAAGAAGTAATTCAATAAGCATCTCTCCAACCAAAAAGAGTCAAAAGGTGAAAAGAGCAAAAAGGATGAGGTAATATGCTAATAATGCAAGAAGTCAGGTCATATTAAAATCGATTGTCCTTTTCTCAAATCATCCAAGAAATCCAAGAAGAAAGCAATGAAAGCTACTTGGGATGATAGCGATGAAAGCGAAAGTGGGAGTGATAATGAAGAAGTGGCCAATTTTTGCTTCATGGCTCAAAGTGACAAAGAGGATGAACAAAATGATGAGGTAACTCTAGAACCTCTTTCTTATAATGAATTGTTCGAAGCTTTTGAAAATATTCAAAATGATTTAGAAAAACTTAGTTCTAAGTATGTTGTACTTAAAAAGAAATACAATGTTTTATCTAGTAAAAATAAGTCTTTACTTGAAGAAATTGCTTGCTTAAAAGAGAATGAGCATGATGCTATGCATATTGATGAAATGAATATCTCTTGTGACAAGCATGCTTTTGATTGTGATGAGAAAAATGTCTTGCTTGACAAAGTTAAATTTCTTGAGCATGATAGTTGTGAAAAAAATAATTTGATTAAATTACTCAAGAAAAGGAATTTAGTGCTTTGCAAGAACTTGATAAGGCTAAATAATCTATTAAAAAGTTGACAATAGATGCTCAAAGATTATACAAGATAATTGAAGTAGGCAAGCCTTTTGGTGATAAAAGAGGTATAGGCTATATTGATGAATGTTCTACTCCTTCAAGTTCTAAAACTATCTTTGTTAAAGCATCTCATAATATGCCTAAGCTTAATATGCCTAAGGTTGTGTCTAAGCATGTTAAATCTAACTTTCTGCCTATATGTCATTATTGTGGTGTTGAAGGCTATATTAGACCTAAGTGTTTTAAATTGAAATATGCTCATACTATTTCTCCAAGAAGAAATTTTTCTCAAAGGGCAAAGTTTCACAATGCTCCAAGGAATAATTTTTCCAAGAAAAGTAGAGTGCATAAATTTGTTGTAAGAGATAAATCTTTGCATAATGTTGTTTGTTTCTCATGTGGCAAGTTTGGACATACAACTTATTCTTGTTACTTGTCTAAATCCAATGCCTTAAATGTCTATGCAAAAATGAAATAGATTCCCAAGTTTGTCAATGCTAACCATCTAGGACCCAAACAAGTGTGGGTACCAAAGAATCAAATTTGAACATTTGTGTTTGTAGGTTTGTTTGAAAGCCTCTAAGAAAAACAAGTGGTACTTGAATAGTGGTTGCTCGAGGCACATGACGGGAGACCCATCCAAGTTTGTCTCTCTCTCCAAAAAGGATGGAGGTCTTGTAACCTTTGGTGACAACAAGAAAGGTAAAATAATTGATAAAGGTAGTATAGGTAATGAATCTTCTATTTTAATTGAAAATGTACTTTTGGTTGATGGTTTGAAGCATGATTTACTTAGTATTAGTCAATTGTGTGATAAAGGCTTTAGAGTTGTGTTTGATAAAAAGAATTGCATCATTGAAAATGCTAGTGATAGAAAAGTTATATTTGCTGGAAATAGAGATGAAAATGTTTATATTATTGATTTGAATGATTGTCCTATTAATGATAAATGTTTATCGGCTTTGCATAATGATTCTTGGTTATGGCATAGAAGACTAGGACATGCTAGCATGCACTTAATTTCAAATATTTCCAAGAATTTTTTGGTTAGAGGTCTTCCCAAATTTAAATTTGAAAAAGACAAAGTTTGTGTTGCTTGTCAAATGGGTAAGCAAACTAAGTCCTCTTTCAAATCTAAAAATGTAATCTCTACATCTAAACCCCTTTAACTATTACACATGGACTTATTTGGCCCTTCTAGAATTACTAGTTTTGGAGGGAACTATTATGCCTTTGTGATAGTTGATAATTTTTCAAGATTTACTTGGGTTTTGATGCTAAAACATAAGGATGATGCTTTGACAAGCTTTTCTAGTTTTGCAAAAAGAGTTCAAAATGAAAAAAGTTTTTTGATTTCTAAAATTAGGAGTGATTATGGAGGAGAATTTGATAGCAATACTTTTGAAACTTTTTGTGAAGAAAATGGTTTTTCTCATAATTTCTGCACTCCAAGAACTCCTCAACAAAACGGTGTAGTTGAAAGGAAAAATCGTACTTTGCAAGAATTTGCTAGATCAATGTTGCATGAGTATGGTTTACCTACATACTTTTGGGCGGAAGCCGTTAACACCGCTTGTTATGTTTTAAATGAGTTTTAATTAGACCTTCTTCGGATAAAACTCCTTATGAACTTTGGCATAACAAAATTCCAAATATTGGGTATTTCAGAGTTTTTGGTTGCAAATGTTTTATTTTGAATAACAAAGAAAAACTTGGAAATTTTGATTCTAAGACGGATGTTGGTATTTTCCTTGGCTATTCCTCTACTAGTAAAACTTATAGAGTTTTCAATAAAAGAACTTTAGTAATTGAGGAATCTATGCATGTAGTATTTGATGAATCTTGCAATGTTATTTCTAATGAGCCTATTTATAGTGATGTTTTAGAAGAAAATTTTGGAGAATTACTTGTTAGTGACAAAGGCAAGGAAATTGTTTCAAGTAAGCAAGAGGTGAGCTTAATCGAAAAGAACGAAGTTGGTTCTTCATCCATGCCTAAAGAATGGAGGTATGCTCCTTCCCATCCCAAAGAATTAATTCTTGGTGATCCCAAACAAGGTGTAAAAACTTGTTCCTCCTCTTAATATGTTTAATAATCTTGCTTTTGTTTCTCAAATTGAACCAAAAAATTTTAAAGATGTCGAAAATGATGAATTTTGGATTTTAGCTATGCAAGAAGAATTAAATCAATTTGAAAGGAATAAAGTTTGGGAGTTAGTCCCTAGGCCCTCTCATGCTTCTATAATTGGAATAAATTGGTCTTTAGAAATAAAATGGATGAAATGGAAATATTATTAGAAATAAAGCTAGACTTGTAGCTCAAGGTTATTGTCAAGAGGAAGGAATAGATTATGAAGAAACTTTTGCACCCGTTGCTAGATTAGAATGTTGCTTGCTTTTGCTTCTTATAAGAATTTCATTTTGTATCAAATGGATGTGAAAAGTGTATTTTTAAATGGTTATATCTTGGAGGAAGTTTATATAGAACAACCTCCGGGGTTTGAAAGTTTTGATTTTCCTAATCATGTCTATAAGTTGAAAAAGGTTCTTTATGGCTTAAAACAAGCTCCAAGAGCTTGGTATGATAGACTTAGTAATTTCTTACTTGAGAATGGATTTAAAATGGGTAAAATTGATACTACTCTTTTTATTAAGACTAAAGAAAATGATATACTTTTAGTACAAATATATGTGGATGATATTATTTTTAGTTCTACTAATCTATCTTTGTGTGAAGAATTTTCTAAGTGTATGCATAGTGAATTTGAGATGAGTATGATGGGAGAACTTAGCTTCTTCCTTGGACTCCAAATCAAACAACTCAAGGATGGTATTTTCATAAGTCAAGAAAAATACACAAGGGATTTGCTCAAAAGGTTCAAATTCAATGAAGGTAAAATTGCAAAAACTCCTATGAGCACATCCACTAAGCTTGACAAGGATGAAAAAGGTAAGTGTGTGGATATAAAAACTTATAGAGGTATGATTGGATCTTTACTTTATTTAACCGCTAGTAGACCTGATATTATGTTTAGTGTATGTCTTTGTGCTAGATTTCAATCTTGTCCTAAGGAATCACATTTACATGCCGTTAAAAGAATTTTTAAATATTTGCTTGGTACTATTGATTTAGGCTTATGGTATCCTAGAAATGTTGAATTTAATTTGGTAGGATATTCCGATGCGGATTTTGCGGGTAGTTTACTTGACCGTAAGAATACTAGTGGGACTTGTCAATTTCTTGGTAGTTCCTTAGTTTCTTGGTTTAGTAAAAATAAAAATTTGGTTGCCTTATCCACTACCAAAGCGGAATATATTGCAGTTGCTAGTTGTTGTGCTCAAATTCTTTGGATGAAACAAACTCTTTGTGATTTTAGATTAAAGTTTGATAATGTGCCTATATTTTGTGATAATACTAATGCTATTAATTTGACTAAAAATCCTATACATCATTCTAGGACTAAGCATATTGATATTAGGCATCACTTTATTAGAGAGCATGTGCAAAATGATAATATTACTCTTGAATTTGTAGGCTCTAATAATCAATTAGCAGATATTCTTACCAAGCCTTTGACTGAAGAAAACTTTTGTAAAAATAGGCTTGAGCTCGGTATTATTCGTTGTGATGCCTCTTGATTTTATAATTTTACTTGTTAAATCTTTTAGAAGGCATTTTAATAGGGGGAGATATGGAAAGCATGAGTTAATATTCTTAGGGAGAGAGATGCTAAATTTAAGTTAAGGGAAACATTTATGTAGTTCTAATTTTTTTTTTAATTATTCTTTTTGATGATTCCAAAGGGGGAGAAGTTTAAGAAAAATATGCTATAAATTTGTTATGATTTTGATTGTATTAATTAGGGGGAGAATTTATTTTTTTGAGTGAATTTCAAGAATGATCTTTATGGTGATATGTTGAATTTTATTATGTGCTACATATGGTTTATATGTATTTCAAGTTATTTTTCTTGAATGATTTGTCATCATCAAAAAGAGGGAGAATGTTGGTTTTTTGGCCTTTAATCTCAAATTAATTACTTTTAATTAATTAATTAATCAATGTTTTGATGATAACAAATTCAATTTTTAATTACTGAAAATCTTTGTGTTTTAATATGTCCATAGCGTAGAGTTCAGAACAACGATTCCAACACCTCTTGAATCACTCAAATCGAAACTAAAACGAAGACGATATGACCGAAAGTCTATAGAGAAAATACCGTAGTGGATGACGTGGCATAACCAGACCATTTGCATGTAGACATGTGGCAGCATATTGGTTGAATGGTAGATCATTAAGAGATTGACATATGATGGACTTTTAATTTTTGAATTGATTTAAAATAAAAAAAATTGAAATTTAAAAGAAATTTAAAAGGAAAATAAATTTAATATTATTTTATGTTTGTGTCTAACGGTTAGTTTTTTCCACATTATATGTTTTTTATTTTTGGATTGACTTTAAAAAGAATGAATATAAAAAGAAAATGAATTAAAAGGAAAATAAATTAAATATTATTTTATGTTTGTGTCTAACGACTAGTTTTTGACACATGCTATGGTTTTTTATTTTTTGGATTAATTTTAAAAAGAAAATGAATTTTAAAAAAATGAATTTAATATTATATTTTGTTTGTATCTAACGACTAGTTTAGTTTAAAATCTCCACCATTGATTTTTTTTTCCAAAATCCAATGGTTCAAATTAATTGTGGTTTCTAAAATTTTTTTCATCTCTATATAAACCATCTTCCTCTCCAAATTTTAAACCAACAAATTTTACATTTCATAACCCTCCAAAACTCAAAAGTTCCATTGTTGCTCTTTCTAAGTTCCCAATTTTTTTCTTTTCATCTTATTCTTGAGAGAGTGTTATTGTATTGTGAGGATAAACTTGTTAAGTGCTTAAACTTATAAATCCACTCTAGTGAGAGTTATATTGTGTTCTTCAAAAATTCCAACATTTGTAACGGTTTGATCATAAACCATGGAAAGGATCGGGTTTGCTCTTGAACCCATAAAAGGAGCGATGGTGTAACGGTTGGGCTATAATCCGTGGAAAGAGCCGGAAAGATTTTATTCAAGTTCCCAAGAGGCCTTTGGGGAGTGGAGTAGGTCGAGTTTGACCGAACCACTATAAAAATTACGATGTCTTCTTCTCTAACTCTTTCCTTTTTATTTTTGCAATTAATTTAAGCATTTGGGCTTAATGATCTTCTTGGGCTTATTGATCTTCTTGGATGATCGGCCTTTGGGCTTGATGATCTTCATGGATGATCGGCCTTTGGGTTTGATAATCTTCTTGGATGATCGACCTTTGGGTTTGTTGATCTTCTTAGATGATCGACCTTTGGGCTTGATGATCTTCTTGGATGATCGACCTTTTGACTTGTTGATCTTCTTGGATGATCGGTCTTTGGGCATGTTGATCTTCTTGGATGATCGGTCTTTGGGCATGTTGATCTTCTTGGATGATCGACCTTTGGGCTTGATGATCTTCTTGGATGATTAATGTTTGCACGAGGCTTCCAGAGAAACTTATTTCGTAGAGTTGAACTTGTGTTGATGTTAATGTTAATGCGATGTGGTTTGATCTCTAGTACTTGATCCTCTGATTCTCTCTCAGTTGAATGCGTACGCTTGGAGCATTCCTTGTATCTTCAGGAGACTTGGAGTGTGCAACTTCAAGAGTCTAGGAGTCTTCTGATTGTTGGGAGAATTCTCTTTGGGCTTTCTGGATTGTAGAATTATTGACCCCCATAAATGAAGAGAGTTTCTCTATTTATAGAATTCTCAGGTGGGCTTGGGCTTGATTAGTCCATGGGCCTAGCCCTTGGGCCTAATTAGTTGGACTTGGGCTTGGTTGATTCATGAGGCTGCTCTTGGGCCCAATTAGTTGGTTTTAAGCCTGATTTGACATTTGGGTCCAATTCAACTTATTTTTGGGCTAATTGGACTTTAAACCCAAATAATAATATCAAATTGTGTCAAATTAATTTTATCCGATTCAAGAGTCATGATGAAAACATGTGGTGTCATTGGAATTTGTCTTCAACTTCAATTTAGGACAAATGTCACCTTCTAATTGTCCCAAATTTGACGATTTGAAATTTCGTCATTAATTTAGTAAATAACGGGATAATTTATGATTGGTCCAAAATTTCTCCTTTAGCAACGTTTTTGGTTTGAGACAGTAAAGATAATATATGGACATTCCACATTATTCTTACTATCAGTCTTAATATGATAACCACTACAACATATATCTTTAAAACTTAGTAGATTTCTCTTTGATTGACTAGAAAGCAATGCATTGTTAATTGTAAATTTTGTTTCTCTAGAAAAAAATAATATTTGTTTTTCCAAATCCTTCAATCAGGTTTGTAGAACTTGATATTGTATTTACTTTTGCTTCCAACATTGTCAATTTGGAAAAGTATTTTTTTACTTGTAAGTATTGTGTGTAGTTACACTGTCTGCCAGACATAGATCTTTGCTCATTTTTTAATCTCCAACCTATGAAAATGATCTAGGTTTCTTCATTAAAAACAAAATAATTACAATAAGAAAAAAAAATATTTGGAATATACAAAAGTTCACATTTACTAAGAGAAAAAAAAACATGAAGATGGATAAAAAAAACAACAACATTAAGTCTAAATATTTTCAAAGTCAAAAGAAACACTTGATGTACCATCAACTATGTCGATCTTCTCTTTAGAAGATTCAAAGAAGTCTGTCACATCCAAATTTGGTTGGATCAAATATATCATTATTCTGGTATGCAAAATTTGCGTTCACACTTTTCCTTTTTTCCTTTAGGGAAGCTTGATACAAATCAACTAAGTGTTTTGATATACAAAAAATACATGACTAAATGCCCAATCATACCACATCGGAAGCATTTTTGTTCATCACTTTTTGAATTTTTATCTTGTAGAGCTTTTCCTTTATGATCATCATTTCGTGTGGTTCTCTTGAATTTTGGATGACTATAACATCCACCATGAAAAGAAAAATTATTTATTCCTCTACTGCGGTCACGACCTCAACCACGATTATTATTAAAATTTTACAGCATTTACTTCAGGTAATGGTGTTGTTCTGTTTGGTTGAGATTCATGATTTTTCATCAATAACTCGTTATTTTGTTCAGCCATGAGAAGACATGAAATTAATTCAGAATACTGTTTAAAATCATTCTCTCGATATTGCCGCTACAGGAGCATATGCAAGATATGAAATGTAAAAATGTCTTTTCTAACATATCAATATCAATAATTTTCTCCCCGCATAACAACAATTTCGAACTGATTTTAAATAATGAAAAATTATAATCACTTATTGATTTAAGATCTTGTAGCCTTAAATGCATCCATTCATAACAAGTTTTAATAAGAATAACTATTTTGTGATTATCATACCTTCCTTTCAAATTTTTCCACAAGATGTGGGGATCTTCTATTGTAAGATACTCCATTTTCAATCCCTTGTGTAGATGATGATGAAAGAAAATCATAGCTTTTGCTTTGTTTTGACTGGATGTCATATTTCCTTCTTTAATTGTTTCCTCAAGGTTCCATAGCATCCAGGTGGATTTCAGTATCGAGCCCCATGACAAATAATTATTGTCATTAATGTCAAAGGCTGCGGATTCTAATTTCATAACGTTTTTCATGGCAACACTTTAGGACCTACCTTTAACGAGGGAAATGAAAGAAGCTCATGTTGATAACGTGTTGTAAAAATGAGATGCAATGGAAATACAAGTATCAAGAAAATATAATACTAAAATAAATAAATAAAATAAGGAAATAAGGAAATAGGAAATTATGAAAATAGGAAATTTCTCCAAAATTCTCCAATTTCTTCGAAATTCATGAAATTTTCACCAATGTATTCTCTCAAGATCCACCAAATGCATCTATTTATAGACAAAATAACAAGTAGGAGATGGCTTTAAATGAATACTAATAATGTGTAGGTATGAGACACATGGGTAACATGTAAAGTGACACATAGGGTGATAGGAGTTTGACATTCGTTGTCTTTAAGACATTAAGCTCAGACATCTACATTATACCTAATTTAACATATTTATAATAGAGATGAGCTTTATCATCATTTTCCATCAATATTCAAAATATTGAATGGCTATGTACTAGAGTAAATAATTGAGCAGGTATAAAATCTTAGGAAATTTGAAATCCAAACCATGGTAAGAACTAAGGCAAAAGTTTATTAAAAACTTCTTGACTGTATGGGAAGCTCCTATCCGAAATCTATTACTCTGAAAATGAGTCACAAATCTTCATTGATATAATGATTGATAGACAAAGACACTTGTTTCTTTATCACTTCTCAAGAATCTTTAAATACATTTTTTTTAGTGATTTTAAAATTGTTAAAATTATTTTTGCCATATTCAAAATCACATCGAATCACGCTTTTATTGACTCAAAATTATTCTAGTATTCAATTTTTATACTTTTTAAATATGATTTTTACATTGAGTTCATAAGGCTATCAATATAGGTGTTTCCTCTCTAATGTGATGTTTATTTTTAGTTTAGTTCTTTTTTGTACTAAAAAAATTAAAAATCAAATTTATATTATAAATATGTTAAATCAAGTGTAATTAGATGCCCAAGCCATGTGTCACTCTACCCATGTGTTTTATACTATACATTATTGGTGTCTATAATAAGTCACCTCCTACTTGCTATTTTGTTTATAAATAAAGGCATTTGGTGGAGCTTGAGAGAATATACATACATTGGTGTAAATGGAGAAATTGGAGAAATTCATCATTTGTTATTTTATTTACTTTTGTTATTTATTTATTTATTATTATATTATATTTTATCCATATTTGTGTTCTCCTTATGTACCATTGTGCTCCTCAATTTTACAACACGTTATTAGCACGACGCTCTAACAGTTCCCCCTGCTGAAGGTAGGCCTTAAAGTTATGTCATTTTTCTCCTATTTATTATTATAATTAATAAATTAAATGTAATTTTTCATGTTTAGTACATATTAAATTTCTAATATAAATACAATGTTTTGTGGTAATGTTGTCATAAAAAACCTTACAAAATTAGAGTTTGAAGCCCTTGACAATAATGGTAATAATTATTTGTCATGTGCTCGATGCCGAAATCCACATGGATACTATGAACCTTGGGGAAACAATTAAAGAAGGAAATACGACATCCAGCCAGGACAAAGCAAAAGCTATGATTTTCCTTCGTCGTCATCTCCACGAGGGATTGAAAATGGAGTATCTTACGTTCCTCATATTTTGTGGAAAAAATTTGAAAGAGAGGTAGGATCATCAAAAAATAGTTATTCTTCCTAAAGCTCATCGTGAGTGGATGTATTTGAGCCTACAAGATTTAAATCAGTAAGTGATTGCAATTCTGCATTATTTAAAATCAATTTGAAATTGTTGTTATGCGAAGAGAAAACTACTAATGCTGATATGTTAGAGAAGATATTTTCTACATTTCTTGTCTCAAATATGCTCCTGCAGCAGCAATATTGAGAGAAATGTTCTAAATCGTATTCTAAACTAATTTCATTTCTTCTTGTGGCCAAACATAATAACGAATTATTGATGAAAAATCATGAATCTCGACCAACTGAAACAAAACCATTCCCCGAAGTGAATGCTGTGAATTTTAATAATAATCGTGGTCGAGCTCATGATCATGGTCGAGGTCGTGACCATGGTAGAGGAAGAAATAATTTTTTTTTTTTTGTGATGGACGTTACGATCATTCAAAATTCAAGAGAACCACACAAAATGATGATCGTAAAGGAAAAGCTCCATAAGATAAGAATTCAAAAGGTGATGAACAAAAATGCTTTTGATGTGGTATGACTAGGCATTGGTCACGTATTTTTCGTACATCGAAACACTTAGTTGATTTGTATTAAGCTTCCCTGAAGGAAAAAGAAAAAAAATGTGGAAGCAAATTTTGTCTACCAGGATAATGATATATTTGACTCATCCCGTATGACAAATTTGGATGTGACAGACTTCTTTGAATCTCCTAAAGCGAAGATTGACACAGTTGATAGAACATTAAGAGTTTCTTTTGACTTTGAAAATATCTAAACTTAATGTTGTTGTTTTTGTTCATCTTCATGTTTTTTTTTTCTCTTTTAATAATATTAACTTTTGTATATTCCAAATATTGTGTTTCTTATTGTATATTCAAAATGTTATTTTTCTTATTGTAATTATTTTCTTTCAATGAAAAAGTATGGATTAATTTCATATTTTGGGTGATTAAAAAATGAGCAAAAAAGATCCATGTCTGGCAGACAGTGCAACTACACACAGTACTTACAAGTAAAAAAATACTTTTCTAAATTGACAATGCTGGAAGCAAAAGTAAATACAATATATGGTTCTGCAAACATGATTGAAGGATTTGGAAAAGTAAATATTATTTTGCGTAGAGAAACAAAATTTACAATTGACAATGCATTGTTCTCTAGTCAACCAAAGAGAAATCTACTAAGTTTTAAAGATATACGTTGCAATGGTTATCATATTGAGTCTGGTAATAATAATAATATAGAATATGTATATATTATCTCTATTGTCTCAAATGAAAAATGTATATTAGAAAAGTTGTCTGCTTTATCTTCTGGATTATATTATATTCATATACGAATAATTGAAACATATGCAAAGATGAACTTGAAGTTCATGAATCTAGATATATTTGCTTGAAAGAATACACGAGTACCCATATCGGAAACGATCATGTCCTAATTCTAATTAGAACATACAGAAAAACATACGGGGTAGAAATAATATTTACTTAACAAAATAAGCATGCTCTTGTATAGAAAATGAAGAGAAAGAAGAGATCCAAAGATCAATTACTCTTGAAGAATAATCTCTTCATGATTCCTTTTCGAATTCTCAAACACAACGAGCTCTTTAATCACGAACGCCCAAAAACACACCAACAAATTTCTAATCAACGGACAACACCACATAAAGACCTCGATATTCTTGAAGGGTAGAGAACCACTGAGAGTTTATGGGCTTCAAGGATAATTTTGGAAAGGAAAGGATTGAAAGGAAATTGATGAAGGTCCCTGTGCAAAAGTGTGGATCGTTCCCAATTCTAATTTTTTACAGAACTTTAAATTACAAAAAAAAAAAAAAAAACAATTATACATTATCAATTATAAATTATAACATGTTGTTTGAAAATAAATTAGGGAAGAAAATGACGGACCCATTGAAGCCGATTTTCTTCACATATTCCCTCTTGATCACAATCCCTTTAGTTTCAAATTCGAAATAACTAATTGGGCACCACCACTTCAGAACCCTCTAGTATTCTCTTTAGGGATTAAGAATTCAAGCAATAGTTATGGGCTTTTCTTGAATTCTTGGAAGAGGGAAAAGAGAAAGGAGAAGGATTTTTCCAGATAACTTTTCTTTGTTATCCCCAGGAAGAAGATGGAGAGTACTCAAAATAAATAAATAAATAAATACTCACCATGCACGTAATGTTTAGAGAAAATTAGGGGAAAGGGAATTGTAACTACCTTCTTTTAATTAAATTAAATTAAAATTTAATTTAATTTAAATAATATATGTGTGTGTGTGTATATATATATATATAATAACTACCTTATCATATATATATATTATATGTTATATAAAAAATAACATATAACCTATAGTTTTATATTATATCAAATACAATATAACCTATAGTTTTATTTTCTCTAAAAATTTATGGTATTTAATATAAATCATATTTATATTAAATTTAATTATATAAATCTCATTCATATAATTAATATTTGAATTATATTCAAATTGCTCTCAAAATACTTTATGTTATAATGTATCAAATACATTATATTAATTATATCAAATATAACTAAGTTGATTAATTATATCAAATATAATTAATTTGATTAATTATATCATATATAATTAATTCCTTCAATTAATTTAAACAATTCAAATTAATTCTCAATTAAAAACCCTGTTGGGCTACAGAGGGGACCTTATGGATATGTAGATTGAAGCTCTCATGGTACTTAGATAATTAATTAAACCCTTTAATTAAATTACCAACTTCCATTAACTACCGGTTATTCCACTAAAGATCGCCAGCTGCACTCTTCGAACTACAGATATACTTCTGTGTCCACTAGATATAACCAATCAACGGTGCAATAACTCTTCACAAATTGCTCGTAAGTATAGCTGGGCCAAAATTATCGTTTTGCCCCTCTAGTTACATCTAACTCCTTAAGTACCACTGGTTTCTTTAATGAACAATAAGTCATAGTTCAACTATAACCAAGTCCCTCTTGGGCCAAGAGGGGGAGTGACACATTGGTCAAGCCCTGGAATCAATCCTTAAGGGAGCAATTTATCTACTTACCCCAACAACAGAGAAAGAGCGAATTCCATCTTGTATAGCTATGTTCCCAACTCCCCAATCAGACAAATCTCCCAAAATGGTAGGCATATTAAGTTGGAAATCTGGCCACTCTCACTCATACAAATAAAAGGACCGTTTTCATGAGCAGGAGTTCACAACTCACTCAAGATTCAGGTCATGTCACTTATAGTCATCCTAGTGAAATGTAAGTCTCTATTATTAATGATATTATATAATGAGACTAATCATTTCGTAATCCGGTCTTATGCAAACTATTTGTATAGGATACCCCCGCTCACATGTCTCTACATGAATGATATAGCATTTTACAACACTTATAATATTTACAAAACGAGTCATATTCGTAGTGTCACCAGGATAAGGCACCCAGTCTTATCCATTTACTATAAACCATTTAGATTATTATTTGAACAAGATCCACCTGTATGTCTCTACATACTTGTTTAAATTACATAAAATAATTTAGGATCTTAGTTTATTGGATTGAGTGTATGCTCATAAAATAACTATTATTTTATTAATAACAATTTGTTTATACAATGTTTATAAACTATGAGAATACAAGAGATTTAGGACACTGATCCCAACAAGAATTTCTTGATTTTTTAGAGCAAATTCAAAGCAACCATACTACCAAAATTCTGCACATTTTGGTGTTATATAAGAGGATGATGAAGATGAAAAAACTCAACCTTTTATCTTCCACATGTTAAATGTGTTGGAATTGATGTCCTAAATCTCGTAGGGTCCTGTTATTTGTAATTGTATTGTACAAATATTTTGTTTATTTAATAAAATATGAGATGTTTTATTTGACATTTAGTAGCATTAAACTCACAAACCAATAAACTAACATCCAAGATTATCATCTATAGCTTAAACATGTATGTAAAGACATACAGGTGAATCATATTTAAGTGATAACCTAAATGGTCTATAGTAGATGGATAAGATTGGATACCTTATCCTAGTGACATTATGAGTATGATATGCTTTGTAGATATTACAATTGTTGTAAAGTGCTACAATGATCTAATCCTGATCATTCATGTGGAGCCATGTAAATGGGAGTATTCTATACAAGGGAGTTTGTATAAGATCGGACCACAAAATGACTAGTTTCATTATATAACACCGTTCATAATAGAGACTTATATTTTACCAGGATGACCATAGGTGACATGACCTGAATCCTAAGTGAGTTATGAACTCCTACCTATGAAGGCGGTCATTTATTTGTATGGGTGAGAGTGGCTAGATCGTCGACTCAACAAGCCTACCATTTTGGGATTCTTCTGATTGAGAAGCTGGGAACACAACTACACCAGACAAAATTCACTTTTTCCCCAATGTCAGGAAAAGTAGATTAATTACTCCCTTAAGGGTTGATTTCGGGGCTTGAAGAATGTGGCGTCATGATTTCGGGGCTTGAAGAATGTGGCGTCATACCCTCTCCTTGTCCAAGAGAGGTTTAGCCGTAGTTGGACTATGATTTATTGTTCATTAGAGGGATCAGTGGTACTTAAGGAGTTAGATGTAGCTACATGGATAAAACAGTAATTTTGGCCTAGTTGTACTTACGAGCAATTTGTGAAGGGTCATCATGTTGTTGACTGGTTATATCCAATGGACACAAAAATATATTTATAGTGTGAAAAGTGCAACTGTCGGTCTTTAGTGGAGTGCACGACAGTTAATGGATATTGAATAATTTAATTAAAGGAGTTTAATTAATTATTCAAGTACCATTAGAGCTTCCATCTGCAGGTCCTTGAAGTCCCCTTTGTAGCTCAATAGGGATTAAATTAAAATCAATTTTTGGTTAATTTGAATCGTTCAAATTAATTGAGGGAATTAATTATATGTGATATAATTGGGTTAATTTAATTATATGTGATATAATTACTATAATGTATTTGATACATTATAAAGTTTATTTGAGAGAAAATAAATATTTAAATATGATTCAAATATTAATTATGTGAATTTGATTCATATAACTAAATTTAGTATAAATGAGATTTATATTAAATATCGTACATTAATGAGAAAATGAAAAACTATAGGTTATATTGTATTTGATACAATATTAAACTATAGGTTATATGTTATATGTTATATTTGATATAATATATAGTTTAATATATATATATTATATGATAAAGTTGTTATCATATAAATATATATTATATGTTCTCTTGAATTTGACAGTATAGAACACACAAAATTATTCTAAGAAAAGTTTTCAAGTTCTCTATTCTTCCCCTCTCAAACTCTATCCCTCTATTTCAAAATACCAAGAGCCCACAACTCCTTGATTCTCATACCAGAGAATACGGAGGAAACCAATTGGTGGTCGCCATCTTGATTGTTCGTGATTTTCTAGAGAAGGAATTTGAAGAAGGGTTCTTCAAAGGTAAGGGTATTCTTATCTCTTTTCTCTTTTATTCATATTTAGCATGCTATAAAATTAAGTTAATGCATTATGATTCAGTTCTGTTCAATCTGTAAAATTCACATTATATAAAAATTGGGATTTGGGTCTGATCCCCGTTTTCGCTCACGAACATTAAACGAATCCTTGAAAATGAAGAGAAACTAATGGGGGAGTTATCAAACAACTCCCCTAATAATTTGATTATTAAATAAAAGAAAAAAACTTTAATTTCAATATATATATATATATATCAAATTATATGTTATATCAAATATAACACATAATCTATAGTTCATACTATATCACATATGATATAACCTATAATTTATTATTCTCTCATTAACCTATGAATCAAATTCATATTAACATTTGAATCATATCAAATATTTATTTTCCTCTCAAATAAAACTTTATATTATAATGTATCATATAGATTATATTATATCTCATATAATTTTATATTAATTATATCTTATATAATTAATTCTGGTTATTAATTTGAACAATTCAAATTAATCCAAAATTAATTCGATTCTCATCAATCCCAATTGAGCTAATGAAGAGACCTTATGGATCTATTGATTGAAGCTCCAATGGTACTTGATTAATCAATTAAACTCTTTAATTAAATTAATTAAACTTTCATTAACTATCGGTCACTCCACTAAGGACCGCCAGTTGCACTCTTCGCCCTATAGATATATTTGTGTCCATTGGATATAACTAATCAATATGCATTGACCCTTCACAAATTGCTCGTAAGTACAACTAGGCCAAAATTACCTTTTTGTTTTTGTAGATACAAAGTACCACTGATCCCTATAATAAACAATAAGTTATAGTCCAACTATTGTAGGAGCTCGTGTGAGGAGAACCTTGAGTAGAAGCAGATCATCTAAATTCCATTAATTATTAAATACTAAGTTTATAGTAAACATACAAGAGATATGCATTTAAAGTTAAATTACAGCATGCTATTTCAAGAAAATGATTCAAGATACATTACCTTTGAAGAACCTTTTCTTCACAAAACCTCCCTCGAATAGTCACGAACCTCGAATAGAAACCCGGACACAATCACAAAGGAGTCTTTGGTATTCTCGGGGTGAGAACTCAGGAGTAGTGGGCTTTGATTATTTTGGTTAGGAGGGATAAGTTTTGGTGGAGGAAGAAGAAGATTGAAAAAGCTTTCACACGAAACACTTCTATAAGTTTCTCAATCGTTCAACAAGTTGTAACGTACCAAAAAAAAAAAAAAAAAAGAAAGAAAGAAAGAGGAAAACTATTTTTCTTTTATTCTCCTTTTTGCCATAAAAACCATAACAACCCCTAAAGTGGTTGGAGAGAAAAGATAGAAAATATTATTCAAAAATTAATAATATAATATAAATAAATATGATAACTAACTTATCGTATTATATTTATATTAAATTATATGTTATATCAAATATAACATATAACCCATAGTTTTAATATTGTATCACATGCAATATAAACTATAGTTTCTTTTCTCTATTTTATGACATTTAATATAAATCATATTTATGTTAAATTTAACAACTATGAATCCAATTCATAGAAAAATATATTTGCATCTCATTCAAATATTTATTTCCTCCCATTAAGCTATAATGTATCAAATACATTATGAGAATTATATCATATATAATTGAAACAATTTAATTATATCATATATAATTAAATCCTTATTAATTTGAACAATTCAAATTAACCTAAAAACTGTTTCTCAACTAAATCCTTTTAAGCTACCAAGGGGACCTTATGGACTTGTAGCTTGAAGCTCCAACAATACATGAATAATTAATTAAACTCTTTAATTACATTATTTACTATCCGTTAATTGACAGATACTCCACTAAAGACCGGCAACAGTACTCTTCGCACTATAGATATATTTCTGTATCCATTGGAAATAATCAATCAACGGTACGATGACCCTTTACAAATTGCTCATAAGTACAGGTAGGCCAAATTATTGTTATGCCCCTGTAGTTACATCTAACTCCTTAAGTACCACTGATCCCTCTAATGAACAACAGATCATAGTCTTACTATAATTAAACCCCTCTCGGGCTAAAAGAGGGTGTAGTGCCACATTGTTTAAGACCCGGAATTAGCCTTTAAGGGAGCAATTTATCTACTTACCCCTGTTTCATGGAAATAATGGATTCCATCTTGTGTAACTGTGTTCCTAACTCCCCAATCAGACGAAACCCTGAAATGGTAGGCTTGTTGAGTCGGCGATCTAGTCACTCTCACCTATACAAATCAAATGACCGCCTTCATAGACCGAAGTTCACAATTCACTCAGGATTCAGGTCATGTTACCTATGGTCATCCTGGTGAAATGTAAGTCTCTATTATGAACGGTGTTATATGATGAGACTAAATATTTCGTGGTCTGGTCTTATACAAACTTCTTTGTATAGAATATCCCTACTCATATGTCTAATATATGAATGATCAGGATAAGATCATTTGTAGCACTTTACAAC
Organism: Benincasa hispida; assembly: GCF_027475165.1. Taxonomy (NCBI): domain Eukaryota; kingdom Viridiplantae; phylum Streptophyta; class Magnoliopsida; order Cucurbitales; family Cucurbitaceae; genus Benincasa; species Benincasa hispida. The sequence goes on from NC_143488.1 coordinate 68,335,010, forward strand.
AATTATAATACCTACAAAATGGGCCATACTCGTAGTGTCACCAAGATAAGGTACCCAACCTCATCCATATACTACATACCATTTAGGTTATCACTTAAACATGATCCATCCGTATGTCTCCACATACATGTTTAAGTTACAATGATAACCTCTGATGTTTGTTTATTGGGTTGTGGTTAACACAATTAAAATATCACATATTTCATAGACAAAGTGAATAAAATATCATATATTTTACTAATCACATAAAGAGTTTGTTCATACAATGTTTACAAACTATAAGACCCTACGAGATATAGGGCATCAACCCCAACAACTATAACCGAACCCCTCTCAGACCAAGAGAAGGTATAGTGCCACATTGTTCAAGCTCCAAAATTAGCCCTTAAGGGAGTAATGTCTCTACTTTCTCTAACTATAAAGAATGAGTGAATTCATTCTTGTGTAGTTGTGTTCCTAGCTCTCTAATCAGATGAATCCCCAAAATGGTAGGAAATTGAGTCGGTGAAATAGGATACTCTCACCCATGCAGATCAAAGGACTGCCTCATTCAGGATTCATGTCAAGTCACCTATGGTCATCCTGGTAAAATGTAAGTCTCATCTATCAACGATGTTATATAGAGAGACTATTCATTTCGTGGTTCGATCTTATATAAACGCTTTGTATAGAATACCTCCACTCACATGTCTCAACATGAATGATCGGGATCAGATAATTTGTAGCACTTAATAACAATCGTAACAACTATAAAACGGGTCATATTCGTATTGTTACTAGAATAAGGTACCCAACCTTATCCATCTACTACAAACCGTTTAGGTTATCACTTAAAAATGATCCTCCTATATATCTCTACATACATGTTTAAGTTACAGAAGATAACCCTGGATCTTAGTTTATTGGTTTTTGTGGGTTAACACAATTAAATATCAATTAAGATATCTCTTATTTTATTAGATAAATAAAGTGTTTGTACAATACAATTACAAACTACGACCCACGAGATTTAGGGCATCAACCCCAACAATTTTCTATTTGGCATGACAAATTAAGTCATCTGGGGTCTATAACGATGAGAAGAATTATTGAAAATTCAAATGGACATCCATTAAAGAGTCAGAAGATTATTTAATCTAATGAATTATCATTTGATGTTTGCTCTCAAGAAAAATTGATAATTTGACCTGTTGGGGTTGATGCCCTAAACTCTCGTTGGGTTCTGTAGCTTGTAAACACTATATTGAACAAACGCTTGTGATGTAATAATATATGATATTTTCTTCACTGTTGTCTATGAAACATTGGATGTTTTATTTGCTTTACCACAAACCAATAAATTAAGATCCCTGGTTGTCGTTGTAACTTAAGCATGTATGTGGAGACATATAGGTGGATCATGCCTTAAGTAATAACTAAAATGGTCTGTAGTATATGGATATAGGAGAAAAACCTTATCCTGGTAACGCTACAGATGTGGCCCTCTTTGTAGAATAGTTATAAGTGCTGTAACTTGCTACAGATGGTTTGATCCTGATCATTCATGTGGAGACATGTGAGCGGGGGCGTCATATACAAAGGAGTTTGTATAAGACCGGACCACAAAGTGTTATAGTCTCGTTATATAACGTCGTTCATGATAGAGACCTCACTTCACTAGGATGATCATAGGTAACATGACTTCAATCGTGAGTGAGTTGAGATCTCCTACCTTTGAGGGCGATCCTTTGATTTGCATGGGTGCGAGTGGCCAGATTGCCGACTCAAACTTACCACTTTGGGGATTTGTCTGATTTGGGATCTGAGAACTCAGCTACACAAGATGAAATTCACTCCTTCCCTGAAATATAGGTAAGTAGATAGATTATTCCCTTAAGGGCTGATTCTGGGGCTTGAGCAATGTGGCGCCACACACCTTCTCATGGCCCGAGAGGTGTCCACACATAGTAGGATTATGTTGTATTTTCATTAGAGGGATCAGTGGTACTTAAGAAGTTAAATGTAACTGAAGGAACTCTTAACTAAGAGCATCCATGAGCGCGTTCGGATCTTTTCGATTTCATTTTGACCAAAATTACCACACACACATTCTATCAAATAGTTATGCAATTTACACCAATTAACGGCATGCTTCGAACAATAAAAATACAAAAGAAAGAGTTCTCATACCAATTGAAGACCCTCTTCAAACGTTGAACTCAGACGCAGCAGAAGAACCTCTACGTGAACTTTATCGCCCAGCAAACCAGTCAGCTGCAGCAGCACGATTGTTTACACGAACAGCAGCAATACGAACAGTCACAAACAATTGAACACCGGGGACGACACCACCAGTTGGAGCCCTTGGTATTCTCGGAGTAAGAATCCAAAGTGTAGTCTTTGGTGAATTTGGTAGAGGTCGGACAAAAGACAGATCGTGTAAACGATAAGCAAATGGGAGAGAAAAAGAGCTATCGCATAACAAGGGTGCTTATCATTTAGAAGAAGCTACACGATCGTGTAGGTTTTACTAAGTGATCGTTTAATAAATGATAGATGATTGTTTAATAAATGGTAGACGATCGTTTAGAAAACGCAGCACGCTATGCGATTGTTTAGGAAAGCTAAGCGATCGTTTAGGGATGGGTGTGCGATCGTTTAGGTATTGGTGTGCGATCGTTTAGACAATGAACAACTATCGTATAGGCTTTCAAACGCGGCGATCGTTACATTTTCACATCGATTGTGAATTTTTGAACCTTTTGCAAAATGAAACAAATTTTCATTTTACTCTTCGGTTACAATAACGGACTTCGGATTCTCCCACTAACGCATGGCCGATGAGAGGTTTTCGACCAATTATCATATAATTAACCAATTTCATAATTAATGAATATAATCATATTATATTCTTACCCTATAGTTTGATTTCACATATCTACTATAGTAATTTCTCCTCCACTTGGTACAAATCATATTTATATCTAATTTCCTCCAAATTAATATATTTTATACATTTAGTCAATTATATCATATATAATTAACCAGTTAAATTATATCATATATAATCGAACTCCCTCTTGTCAATTTGAACATTTCAAACTGACACAAACACTGATTCTCAACTTTATCCAAGCTACCCAGGGGACCTAATGGACCTATGGCTCGAAGCTCCAGCCGTACGTGAATAGCTGACTAAACTCTTTAGCCACGAGATTCACCATCCGTTAACTGTCAGGCATTTCACTAAAGACCAACAGTTGAACTCTTCTTACCACATATATATATATATATATGTGTCCATCGGGTATAACCAATCATGAGTACGATGACCCTTTACAGATGCTCATAAGTATAGTTTGACCAATTTACCGTTTTGCCACTGTAGTTACATCTCACTCCTTAAGTACCACTGATTTCTCTAATGAACAATATAACATAGTCCAACTATGTGTGAACACATCTCGGGCTAAGAGAAGGTGTGTGGCGCCATATCATTCAAGCCTTGGAATCAGCCCTTAATGAAGCTATCTATCTACTTACCCCTGCCTTGGGGAAGGAGTGAATTCCATCTTGTGTAGTTGAGTTCCTAGCTCCCAAATCAGACAAATCCCCAAAATAATAGGTTTGAATTGGCGACCTGGCCACTCGCACCCATACAACTCAAATAACCGCCCTCAATGGCAGAAGTTTCTAACTCACTCAGGATTGAGGTCATGTTACCTATGGTCATCCTAATGAAGTGAAGTCTCTGTCATGAATGGTATTATATAACAAGATGTTAACACTTCGTGATCAGGTCTTATACAAACACTTTGTATAGGACACACCTGCTCGCATGTCCCCTACACGAATGATCAAGATTAGACCATCTGTGACAAGTCACAACACTTGTCACCATTCCACAAAGCTGGCCGCATCCGTAGCGTTACCAGGATAAGGTTTCCCTCCTATATCCATATGCTACAGACCATTTTGGTTATCACTCAAGACATGATCCACTTGTATGTCACCACATACATGCTTAAGTTACATACAGATAACCAGAGATTTTATGTTTATTGGTTTGTGGTAAAGCAAATAAAACATAAAACATACAACTGAGCAAAATCAAGATGTGAAGTAAATATCATATATTATACAACATAAGCATTCGTATAAACTGTTTACAAACTACAGGACACGAGACTTTAGGGCATCAACCCCAACAGTAACTACAGGGGCAAAACGATAAATTGGCCTAATTGTACTTACGAGCATCTGTGAAGAATTATCATACTGTTGATTGGTTATATTCGATGGACACAGAAATATATATATGGTGAGAAGAATGCAGTTGTTGGTCTTTAGTGGAATACCTGATAGTTAACGGATGGTAGATTTCGTGGCTAAAGAGTTTAGTCAGCTATTCACGTATCGTTGGAGCTTCGAGCCACATGTCCATAAGGTTCCCTTGGTAGCTCAATGGATTCAAGTTGAGAATCAGTTTTTGGGTCAGTTTAAAATGTTCAAATTGACAAGAAGGAGTTTGATTATATATGATATAATTAAACGGGTCAATTATGTATGATATGGTTGACATAATGTATGAGATACATTGATTGGAGGAAAAGGATATAAATATGATTTATATTTAATGGAGGAGAAAAGGACTATGGTTCATATGTTGCATATGATGTGATATTAAACCATAGGTTATAAATATAATATGATTATATTTATTTCTAATTAAGCAATTATAAGATAATTGTTGGTGGTTTTTTCTCCGTAACCGAATGAGATAGTGGGAGGTTGCAATCAGTTTTCGTAACTAAAGGATAAAATAAAAATGGTTTTCATTTTGCAAATAGATCGGATAATCGCTACATGAATTAGTACACTACCCATTGCCTAGCAAATGAGAGCATACATAATAGCTCAAAGTTTACTAAACGATCGTGTACACGAACGCTTTTCCTAAACGATCGCGCACGTGGAGCAATTTACCTAAACGATCAGCCCCATTTACTACACGATCGTGCACCTTTTGCTAAACGATCAAGCACCCGTTTATACGATAGACTTTAGACTTCTCCCACTTGCTTGGTCGTGGTAAACGATCGTTCCTTCCTCCTTCCTTCTACCAAATCCAACAGAGCCCACACCTCCTGGATTCTAACTCCGAGAATACCGAGGTTTCCGAGTGGTTGTGTCCTCTTTTGCTGCCTGTTCGTGAGAAGTTTGTTCGGTGGCATACGACAGCATGATTTGGTGGACGATAGCCTTGGCGATCTCAGCAATGGTGAGAGTTGCTGACTTAGTGAGAGCGAGATTTAAAGTGAAGTAGAGTTCTTCAACTGGTATGTCTCTCGTGCCTTTGCACTTAAGTTTTGTTCTAAGCATGCCATAATTTATTGTTAAATGCATAACTTGTATGTTTGTTTGTGAATGTGGTATTTCTATCACAATGAATTTGGAACGATCTCGCTTCCACTCATAGGTACTCTTTGATAAGAGTTCCTTCAATTTGATCACCAGCTAAAGTGAGAATTGAATTATCTGCATTTTTTGAACGAGTTCATGGTGATATATGTGGACCTATTGGCTCACCAAGTAGATAATTTGAGTATTTTATGGTATTAATAGACGCATCCAGTAGATGGTCACACGTGTGCTTATTATCAAGTCGAAACCTTGCATTTGTAAGATTACTTACTCAAATAATTAAGTTAAGAGTACAATTTCCTAATTATACAATTAAGACAATTCGTCTTGATAATGCTGGTGAATTTATATCTCATGCTTTTGATCATTATTGTATGTCAACTAGGATAAGTATTGAACATCCCGTAACTCATGTTCATATACAAAATGGTTTAACAGAATCATTTATAAAATGTTTGAAATTAATTGCTGGACCATTACTTATGAGAGCTAAGCTTCCTACATATGTATGGGAACATGCTATTTTGCATGCAATGTCCCTTGTAGGCACTAGGTCAATAGCTTATCATAAATACTCTCCATTACAATTAACTTATGGTCAAGAGCCAAATATTTTCCATATGAGAATTTTGGATGTGTAGTATATGTTCCAATTTCTCCACAACAACGTACTAAGATGGATCCTCAAAGGAGGTTAGGAATATATGTTGGATATGATTCTCCATCAATTATTAAATATCTTGAACCCCTAACAGGTGATGTATTTACTGTATGAAGAAATCCTTGACATGAGTAGTGAGGAAGGTAAAATGTTCAAAGATAATAATGAGATTTCAATAAACTATGTCATGACAGGAAAAAAAAATGGAACTAAACTAATGTAAATATTGACAACATTTTTTAGTATAATATTGCTCTTGATATTATATCTGAAAATGAGGATTCTTAACCAAAATCTGTTGAAGAATGTCGACATAGAAAAGAATGGCTTCAGTGGAAAAAAGCAATCGAGGCAGAATTAAACTCACTTTCAAAAGGTTAGGTTTTTGGACCAATACTGAACACAAGAATGTGTCAAACCTATGAGATATAAATGAGTATTTGTAAGAAAAAGAAATGAAAATAATAAGGTCACAAGATATAAAGAAAGACTAGTTGCACAAGGTTTTTCACAAAGACCTGGTATTGATTATAAGGAGACATATTCTCCGGTGGTAAATGTAATTACACTAAAATATTTAATTGGTTTGATTGTGTATGAAAGTTTGGACATGCATCTTATGGATGTAGTTACTTATATAGATCTCTTGATAATGATATTTATATGAAAATCCCAAAAGGATTTAAGATACTTGAAATGCATAAATTAAGTTCTCGAGAATTGTATTCAATAAAGTTGAAAAGATAACTAGATGGACTGAAACAATCAGGAACAATCGCCTGCATAGATATTTATTGAAAGAAGGATATCAAAATAATCCAATATGTCTGTGAATTTTTATAAAGAAATCATAGTCAGGATTTGTTATTCTAACTTTATATGTTAATGACTTAAATATAATTGGAACTCTTGAAGAGCATTCAAAGGCAATAGATTATCTTAAGAAAGAATTTGAGATGAAAGATCTTGGAAAAAACAAAATGCTTTGGTTTGCAAGTTGAGCATTTAGCAGATGCGATATGGACAAAACACATCTATTGAACATTCGTGTGGAAATCCATTCACTAGATGTGAAAAAAGATATATTTTGACCTCGAGATGATAATGAAGAGCTATTTTGTTTTGAAATACCATATCTTTGTGCGATTGGTGCACTTATGTATCTTGCTAATAATACAAGACCAGATATTGCATTTTCAGTAAGTTTATTAATTAGATATAGTTCTTCTCCAACAAAAAGACATTGGAATGTAATTAAGCATATACTCCGTTATCTCCCAGGAACAATTGATATGGGTTTATTGTATCCAAATAAATTAATTTTTTATCTAGTTGGTTATACAGATTCTGGATATTTATATGATCCACACAAAGTTAGATCTCAAACAGGTTATCTATTCACATATGGAGGAACTATTATATAATGGTGATCAATGAAACAGACCATAACAGTCACTTCCTCAAATCATGTTGAAATCCTTGCAATTCATAAAGTGAATCGATAATGTGTATGGCTAATATCAACGACTCAGCATATTCGTGGAACATGTGGCTTATCTTCTAGTAAAATTCTTCCAACAATATTATATAAAGACAACACAACATGCATTACCCAAATCAAAGAAGGATATATTAAATGAGATAGAAGAAAATATATTTCACCAAAACTTTTCTACACTCATGATCTCGAAAAAAATGACAACATCACTGTACAAAAATTTTGTTTGAAGGATAACCTGACCGACTTATTTACAGAGGCATTACCTACCGCAACCTTTGAAAAGTTGATACACAACATTAGAATGCGACGACTCAAAGATCTCAAGTGATGTTCCTATGAGGGGGACCAAACATATTGTATACTTTTAGGAGTATAAATTATATGAAATATATACTCTTTTTCCTTCACTATGATTTTTTTCCCATTGGATTTTTTCTAGTAATGTTTTAATGAGGCATATTTCACACATATATAGGTATCTAAGGGGAAGTATTATAAATATGTCAAATTGGGTGTAATTAAATACCCAAGCCATGTGTCACTTTACCCATATGTCTAATACCTACACATTATTGGTGTCCATAATAAGCCACCTTCTACCTGTCATTTTGCCTATAAATAGAGGCATTTGGTGGAGCTTGAGAGAATACACATACATTGGTGATCAATCTAAAAAAATTGAAAAAAGTGGATAAATTCATCTTTTGTTATTTATTTATTTTATATATTATTATTATATTATATTTTCTCCATATCTGTATTTTTGTTGTGTATTATTGTGCTCCTCAATTTTATAACAATTTAATCATTCTACTCGGTGAAGTATAGATTTTTAATCACATTATTTCATAACAAATGAGTTCATGCATCATTAGACGTGATTATCCGAATTTAATAATTATATAGCTAAAAGACAAATTTTATGTTCTCATTGACGGTTGGGAGGCAAAGACCAAACAATTAGGGTTACTCCCACAATATTATTCTTTCTTAACACAAAATATATATTCATACTAAACTGTTATTTTTTGTTTTCTTATTAAACTATAATGGGGATAGGGAGCTTGAACTAGGAGTGTTCAAAAAACCTGGTAACCCGACCAACTCGGACTATCCAGGATTGGGTTGAGTTAGATTTTATTTTAAACTCGGGTTAGGTCTGGGTTATCCCAATTTAGGGTCGGGTCAACCGGCCCAACCCGAATATATATATATATATATATTAAAGTTTAAAAAAAAAAATAGAACCAGTGACCCAACTCGGCCCAACCCGAAAATTTTGGGTTGGGTTGGGTTGGGTTGGGTTGACCCTCCAAAAAAAAACTAATAAGGTTCATTATTAGCGAATCGAATTTTTGGGTTGGTCCACAATAATCTTCCAATCCGGTCCAACCTGGACTATGTACACCCCTAGCTTGAACTATAGACTTATTCTCACAAAGTAAAAAAAGTTTGAAGAGAAAATAACAAAAATATGAAATTAAAAACGTGATATTCTGATCCCATTTTGTAACCATTTAGTTTTTGAAAAATAAGTCTATTTCATCTCCATTTCTTACAATGACTTGTATTTTTAGTACAATAGTTGAATTCTTAGCCAAATTCCAAAAGTAAAAACAACCTTTTGAAACCTACTTTTTAATCTCAAAATTTGGCTTGATTTTCTAAAATATTGGGAAAAAGTAGATGACAAATGAAGAAATCTGAAGGTGAAAGTAATGTTTATAAACTTAATTTTAAAAAATAAAATGATTATCAAACGGAGTTTATATTATTCATGAAAGCTCATCATATATATACTTTTTTTTAGTTCAAGAATATATAGGTGGTGGATTAGAACGTTTGACTATTGGTTATTGATATATGCCTTATTTATCCTAGAACTTGAATAACTATAGTCTTTGTCTTAAACTTGAACGGGCGTTGCATTCTTCATTTAGATAAATATTGTAATTTTTACATTAAACTTTTTATAAAAGTCAAGTTTTACTTTCGTATATATTTTCGTTTGAAGAAGTCTTTATAAAAATCGTCCTCATACGCATCTAACGAGTTAGAAAGCATAAGTTTGACACAAAAATGATGGAATATTAAAGAAAAAAAGAAGATAGAGTTGGTATTGTTAAAATTTGAGAATTTTGAAAATGTAATTCACCAAAGTAATTAGGCCTAATTTATATTAAAATCTGTAACTTTGGGTAGATCTCACCTTACTTTTGGAGCAAATGGTATAACTTAAAAGATCAAGGACATATTTAGAAGTGATTTAAAAAAAAATTAAATCACTATTGTCATTTTCAAGATCACTCCAAAATAAGTCTTTAATTTTCAAACTTGATTTAACATTTAATCTTATATTTTTATATACAATTTTCATATCATTAAAATTGGTTTTAAATACTTAAAGTTTTTAATAAATGAGAAAATTGATATTTGTTTCTCAATAAATTATTTAATAAAAGATCATGCCACACTTCTCCAAAGTCTCAATCAATCAAGAATGTATATTTTATTATGCTTATGAACATGTGAATTGTAAATTTTGTGACTGCAAGAAGTCCACATGCCAAAAGGGTGTTTTTAAATCTAACTTTCTAAAATATCTAAAATAATACTTGTTTTTAAATTTTTTTTTAATAAAAAAATAATTGTTTTAAATATGTGATGGTGGAGTAAAAGCAAAAGGTATCCATTATTACATGTGTAGTTAAAAATAAAGTAGAAAATGGTGGTCACATCTATGTCTGTTGTGAAAGGGTTTGGTTGGTCCCTCTCTTTCAATGATCAAGCATCTACCTTTCACTTATTACAAAAGTGTCAGATTTCCACCCATAATCATCTCACCATAGCAAATACAAGAATCAAGAGATTGGAATTCTACACTTTTTAACTCGAGAATTCTTTTAATGGGTATATTATTTTAATGGACTACTATAATATTATTACCTTAAAAGTACAAAATTACTCTCATATCCTTTAGAAGTTAGAATTTAGTCTAAAATCTCACAAATAATCCTTATAATTTGATTTTATCAAATCATAGGAACACTAAATTCTAACTTCTTCCAAATCATGGGTGTTAAATTTACAATTTAACTTACTATTATATTTGAACATAAATAATACGGTAATTGTTTTGAATGATAAAATTGATAGACCGTGCTCTATCACTAATAAATAGTGTCATTTTGCTATATTTATAAAGAAGTTGGCTTGTTTTCCTTTCTTTTAAAAACAACTCTAAATAAAAGTGAGGTTGGGAGTGGTTTCTATTTGTCATTTTCCTTTATTTGAAAAAAGCTCTAACATTTGATAAAACAAAAAGTACTTTTTAGTTTAAGATATGTTTGAAAGTGATTTTTAAATGTTTAAAATCACTCTTAAACATATTTTTAGACGTTAAAAAAATTGCTTTAACAATTGATTTTTTTTTTTTTTCCTTTTTGGTAAAAGGAACATAAAATTTGTTTTGACATTTGATTATCACTTTTAAATATGACTTTCATATCATACCATCAAAATTCAAATGAGTTTAAATATGACAAAAATGATTTTAACTATCTCCCAAACGTATTCGCAGGTATTTCTCTAACAAGCTATTGGACCCAAAGAAGCATTACAGGCTAATGCTTATCAATTTCTTTCAAAGCACTTTGAAATCACTCCAGGTCAAAAGCACAAATAAGTAGGGGGTAGACTTGATAGAATTTAACAGTGTTGAACAAATGGAGTACTCAATGACAACTCTAGCAAAAATAAGCTGTTCAAGAATTTACAACTAGCTAACCATTTCATCTCTTTTTAAGAGGTGTAATAAGAGTGGCAAAATATGGGGACACCATTGACAAACTTTGACCTAACTGCAACCAAAAAGAATGCAAATTTTTGTTCCTAAAAAAATGATGTGTTTGTACAATATAACCAGCTACCTACCTTGCAGTAGGTCGAGCAATGGATTCGTCAAACGACACATAGTTTTCATTTCCACACAAATCAAGAGATCCCATATTCATAGAATGGACTGAGTTTCTAGACATGTCATCAGAGTTACCTTCTCTAGTTGCAGTAGCTTCCCTTTCAATCAAAATTGAATCCTGTATCTCCTTCAGCACTTCAGATATGGACGGCCTCAGGTGCCCATGTGGCTGGACACACATCAACGCTTTCTCTGCGATTTTCCACATCGATTGAATATCATATTCATTGTGCAGTGATGGATCGATGATCCCTTGAATGTCCCCACTCTCAATGTGTAATTTCGCCTGTGCATTATGATCAATCAATGAGCGCCATTCATAATTCAAATTATATTTCATGAGCATATAGCACAGATGGGGGATAGGATAAAAATTTCTCTTTCCTTCTCATTAACAGAATCTAAAGATTTCTTATAGTAAAGAATTTAAATCTGACTTATTGGCTAAGTACCATAATATGTTGTAGTTTGTACTTTTGTTAAAGGAATCTAGACTCACCCATTGAACGATGTTGCGGCAATTAACACCAAAGTTAACATTAGATATAGCTTCTTGACCAGATATCAACTCGAGAAGAATAACGCCAAAGCTATATACATCGCTCTTGTCTGTTAACTGCTGAGAGATATAATACCTGATAGTAAAATAATGAAACAAGAAAAGCACGTTACGATAATTTTTAGCAACCAACTAGAAACAATATTAATTAGGTGAGTGATAGATAACGACCACAATACCAAAAAGGATTATTCAGAATTACGTTTGCTCAAAAGGATCCAGAAGTTTGTAGTGGTATGTTGACAGTGTGTGTGTGTGTATATTTTCTATATATATTATAGCCATATAACTTTACCTCAGGAAATATATATAAATTCTCAAGAAAAGGGGAAGAAACTTACTCTGGATCTAAATATCCTACAGTTCCCCGAACGATGCTGGAAACGTGGGAGACCCCATCCACTGCAAGCTTCGAAAGACCAAAGTCTGAAACCTTTGCTTTCATGTGCCTATCAAGAAGAATATTACTGCTTTTCAAGTCCCTATGAATAATTGCTGGAATACAGCCTGTGTGAAGGTATTCGATCCCTGAAAACATAACAAGCAGAATGTGTTCAGGAAAATATTCAAGGAAGATTCTTCCATACACGGGGCAAAACAAGATGCACATAGCTTTTATTCAAACCTCTAGCAGCATCTTCAGCAATCTCGAGGCGCTTTATCCAACTGATAGTTTTTTCCCGTGTTAGTGGACCTGTGTACACAAACAAGAAGCTAATTGCCTTCAGAACCTGCATTTTTCTCTGCAAAAATAACATGTGGGCTTACCATAAAGATGTTCTTTGAGAGTTCCATTATGCATGAACTCATACACAAGCATACTTCTGTCTTGTTCTTGGCTATATCCCAGAAATTGTACAAGATTTCTGTGATGAATTCTTGAAAGAAGAGTCACCTTCATAACCAATTGTCATCCATCAGCCACAAATATCAATTTCTAATGTGATTAGGATTTACCTAGTACCAATCCACTCAATGCAACAAAATAAAAAAGGGAGTAGACGAATAAAAGTTCAATTTGTCCATGTTGAGAGTGAAAAGTTACACATGGGATGATTTTATTTGCATGAACATTTTCTTCTAATTTTGAACTCTACAGCTCTGCAATGTATTCTCTCTCTCTCTCTCTCTCTCTCTCTCTCTCTCTCTCATGTCCATTGTCGGTGCATTGCATTATGATAAAAGTATATAGATGAAGAACAGCTGATTATATTTGATTTAGACGGGAAAGGATAGGAGCACAATGGCCAAACAATCCAAAAGGTCAGGTGCTCTCAACACCAGACCTTTTGGATCCCTCTCTTGGCTCCCTCTCTCGTCCCTTATGAAGACCAAGGACTGATTAAGCATTCTCCTGGACAGTTTTACTCGAATGATTAGCTTGCCTTCTCCCTACACTTAAGAGCCACCAGTATATCCTTGTATATACAAATTGAACGTGTGGATGCTTATGCTTCTATCTATACCTACAGCCAAAACTTTCACCTTGTCCAAGGTGGAAAATAGGAAGGTGTTAGTTTCACAATTCAAGGTTCTCCCATGATGATGATGCTAACCTTTCCCACTGTACAAGGACCACTAAATCTTGAGAATTATGATCAGGCACAAGATGAACTCCTAACATAGCCTCCACAACAAGTTGAGATCCGACTTATGACTCAGCAGCAGACATAAAGGGCTAGGCTGAAAACCAGACCTTTCTTGCTGGTTTAAGTTGTGAAATATTAAAGATATAGAAGTGAAAGAAGCAAGCTTCTCATTAACCCAAGGATAGCTATAATGTCCTGCAGTTCTTTGTAATGTTGTAAGGTTTGTTTAATTCTTTGCGCAGCTTCGTAATGTTCTTCACCAACGATTTGAGGTAATCAGTTGATAGGGATTATTGCTTGTGGCCTGCTAAACAAATGGAAACCAACTCCCTCGCCTTAAACTTCATGTCCCTCTAGTGCTCTGCCCATCAGAAGATCTCGCTCAATTTAACTGGAATTTCAAGTCATCAAGGATAAATGAGTTTCCATGCTCCTTTCCTTGAAAATTTTTTAGGTTGGGGCAGGGTCAAGGTAAATTCCGATCCCTAACCCAGGAAGGGTAAAAAAAGATTGGGAGAATTGTTTTCCATTCCCAACTTCAATTTTTTAAATAATGACGCAGAGCCTTGTAGACACCTAATCGATTTTCCACCCCTAACCCCTTCTCACGTCTACATTAGAATTAAGCATCCATCAATGCCTAGTGTGCCCTCACAAAGATTGACGTGACCGTATCCTTTTCATTTCACCCTTCTCACCTGCTAGCTAGCATGTCCTACCACACCACCAGAGCCATCGGGTCAGGTCATTGTCGTCACTCAAACTACTGGACCAAGACTATGCCCCACAAGCATTTACTCTATATACCTTCATTCAATACACAAACCCTGGTCCTAAACTCCACTGACTAGACCCTAACCGCAGTCATAACTTGAGAAGCTCACAAGATGGTCATTGTACCAAATTAGGGATATTAGGCACTGCTTCCACGACTATTTCATACTAACACCAATATTTTTTAACACCCACTTCTTATTTGAGAGCTAAGAAACTTTCATATGACATCCCTTTTTGTGAAGTAGGGCATCATGTGATGAGCACCATTTAGCATATTGGCCATGTTTGAGTTGGACATCGACTATTACTCCACTGGTACTAGCCAAGTAAAGAATCTCCAGTCTAGCTTAGGATCTTCAATTTCATCTTCACCTCTTTGATCATGTAACTAACCATAAGGAACTGCTAAACCTGAGAAATATTGATTCTGTCAGATTACAGCAACTCCTGCCTTTCTCACAATTGAGTCGCCATAGTGACCTCTTTCTTGAGTCCACTCTCATAAACAATTCCCCACACTTGCCTCTCTTTAGTAAACTCATTTGATGACCCAACTTTTCCACTTTACACCTGATTGACTGTCTTACCCTTCCTAGGATTGTTTTTGTGTAAAGGTGTTCAAAATTTTCCAAGTCGTTTTGCTGTCATAGTAGCTGATTCATTCCTTCTAGTAATGCAGTATGTTTTTCTCTACTGTTACCACATCCAATCCTGAGTCTAATTCTCTAGCTTCTTCCGAGATAGAACTCTAAATTGATTAGAATTCAAGATTAAAAAAGTAAAAATAAATAAATAAAGCATACTTTGATTCAATAGGGGAAGACACAAAATCGCAAAATTTTCAGGATTTGTTTTCTCCCACGTTTGAAGGTTTGTTTTATCTTTTCCCGACAACCTACACTCCCTAGACTCTTTCTCTCATTCCTTATAGCACTAGTAGTAGACCCCACTAAAACTTCTCCCAAATGGTTGTGCACAAATATTTAGCTTAACCTTGCCCCAACATCTTATAGCTCATCAGCCACAAGACTCGCAATTTAGTCAGCCCCACATGATCCTCTCCATGCATGTGTTTTCTACCACATTATTGACATAAAAGAAAAAGAACAAAATGATATAAGAAAGTATTATGGAACTGGCCAACACAACCCATACTGCGCCATACATTAAAGTATCTTTGAACGGAAAATACTGAATAGAATAGAAGATCAGTTATACGAATATTACCTCATTTGCAAATTCTCGCCTTCCCTGGAAGGAATTACTAGTCAAAACTTTAACTGCAATTTCTTTTCCATCATTTAATTTCCCGTAGTATACAACACCAAAACCTCCAGACCCAATTTTTCTTTCAAAATCTTTCGTTGCTTCTACAATTTCATTAACACTGAAGCAATGTGCGGTTTCCTTGGGGGCATCACCCTTTGAAGAGGCAAATCTTTGTACAGCCAAGGATCCTTCAAGTAGATCTGGTAAATTAATTTTGATTAAAAAGATAACCATGTCAAATCAACTCATGATCTTGAAAGGGAAAGGTTTCTGCATGTACCTTGTTCATGATATCTTTTTCTTCCTTTATGCAAGAAATAGCAAGATACCACAGTAGCCAACAGCAGGACAACAGCACCAATTACTGAACCCACAATGATATAAACGTGGTTCTTTTTTCCCCCTTCGTGAAGATTAATATTCCTAGAGTAGCTGTAAATGAACGAGAGCACATAGTGAAGGCAAGTATCGAGAGTAATGAACTTGCCCAAAAACTAAAATAGTTGGAGGTTATACAAAGGGTAAGGATTTAGCCATTTGGATAAATAACTACGACCATATATTGCAGACTAGGAATAATTTACTATCTGAAACAAAGTAAATTCACATATAGATATTTATTTATCATATATTTCTACTATTTCCACAGACAACATTTCAGCATAACATACAAGAATTCACCTGAAAAAAACAATATGCAGGTAGGTAGAATCTCTTTTCAAGGAAAGCAAATGGTTTCAAATATTAGCACAATATATATATATACACAAACAGACATATAAACCAAGTATCGAAACTGATACTCACTCAAAGACTAGGTTTTTATTGAGAAGACCAGAGGGCACTGTTCCAGATAGCATGTTATTCTGCACATACCTACAAACATCAGATACATGAAATATGTCAGACAGCTCACTTGGAAAATGGATTTACAAATGTAAACTCTGTCAAATATTACAAAGAAGACAACTCAAATATATAGCAAAAAATCCTTGACATTTGCGTCAATATTCATTCTGGAATACAGAATGCAACGCCATTATCCATGATACTTACAGCTCACGTAAATTTGGTAGATTTGCTAAAGAGGAAGGCAGCTCTCCTGTCAACTGGTTGTTCTCAAGATGGCTAAAAAAGCAAAGATCTCTCAGTCAGCTTAAAAAACCTTCAACAGATTATGAGATAGAAATGAAGTCATTAGAGATTACAGGATTTTCAAGTCCACGCATCCAGTAAAATCGGGAATAGGACCAACAAATGAATTTCCATCAAGCCATCTGCATAGAAGCCAAAAACAGAGGGTGAAATCAAAAGACACAACAGCCTTTATGGATGTAGAATGGAAAAAAAGACCATTGGACAACCAAGAAAAAAGTTAAATGTAAAATGGAACTTACAATTCAACTAAACCGCTCAACTTTGCAAGGTCTGTAGGGATGTTCCCCGTCAAATTCTTTTTGGACAATGAACTAACAAAGTGCCAAAGGTAGATAGAGTAACTAGAATGATCAAATATACGTAAGCATAAATAGGCTTGAAAAATGGCAGCAATAGTAACAACTTTTACATTTTAACTATTCTTGGCCGTGGATCAGAGTTACATTGCAGCCATGACCAAGGAACTGGCATGCATGGATCACCACCTTCATCCCAATCTGAAGATGAAAATTTTGAAATTACACTAGCAATAACTGCTCCTGAAGTTCACATGTTCCAATATCAAACATAATAGATCAGCCAAGATAAATGTTAATACATTATAGGACATAAACGATAAATATATAACATTCAAGAGTTTAAATTTAAAATCAATTTGAATTTAGGTTTACCATCTAGAGAACCATCACTTTTTTCAAGATATTTGTTAATCTCCATAGCATTTAACAGAGGTCCAAATGAAGAATCTGATGTTTTCCCAAACCGAAAAGATAATACAAAAGGCAAGGTTAAGTTGGTAAAACCAGGCTCATAAAGCCGAAATTTTCCTTGAGCATTTTCTTCAATATTGACTACAGGTTTGCTGATATCAGGCATTCCGGGAAGTACAAGCCTGAATTTTCTTGTATCACTTGGACCCAAGTCTTCAATTTCTGCAAAGTAGGTAACTGCCCATCCAAAGCCAGGAAAACCATCCAAATTTAACCGGTAAGTTAATGAACCATTTCTGCCAACTACAGCTGTCTGCATTACTTTTTGAGGTGGTCTTTCATCTCTATCTACATCTATTGGTAATTTGGTGGAAACTTTTTCTGTACCAGCAGCAACATCAACAAGGTAATTTGCTTTTCTCACAGAGTCCGACTCCCATATCCGGTCAAACGGATCATCAGGATACCTGACATGTTGGTTTCATATTATTTTTATAATTGTTTTTTCAAACATCATAAAAGTATCCTAAGAAGTACCACAATAGTGGCCCAACAAAGATTGGTAAAAAAATTCAGTTACTTATTGATTTACTTATTTACTGTTGGCTGCTTATGGACCTATTCCTACAGTTATATGACTACATGAGTATATGAGAAAGCAACGATACTACTCATGCTGACTGACCTTACTGGAGCTTCGGAATCTGCTCCAAAATTAATCCTTGCTGAGACACGCAGGTAAAACCGATCCTCAAATTCAGTATAATAGATAGAGCCATTAAATTGTCGGAGCTCAAGCGTGGATATGAATGGCTGTCCAGTTGTAGCATTTGACAAACAAATGCTTACAGTAGGAGTTGAAGCCAGAAATATGAGCTCTCGAACCTCGATAGTGTTGGCGTCAGATATGACAATTGTTGACCAGTGAGTTGCCCCAAGGGAAATGTCAAATTTCGGATACACATTGTTATTGTCAAAGTTACCATACAAAAATGTTGTTCTGAGAAGGTAACGTGTTCTAGTAGTGACATTGAGTGCGTAGCAGTACTTCCTAGAATCAGCAGGGAAGTGTCTTAAAGTCATATATTGCTTTCTTGTCTCATTTGCAACAGAAATGTTAATTGCTTCTCCAAAAAGAACTTGAGTATCTGGAACCCACTCAAGACCGATATCATCAGTGAAACTTTCTTGACCTCCACAGTCCAAACTTACAAAACCTACTCCACGGTCCACACACAATATACAGAACACTTTAGATTCGAAGTAAATACTCAACCATGTGATTAATTCGATATCTATATTTCATATTGAGAGTCAACATGGTAAGAAAAGCTCTGTGGCTTCATAAAACGACAATCAAATCAAAAAATAAAATAAAATGAAGAAATTTTAAAAAAAAATATTATCACATGAATGTTCAAAGGGAAGGAGGAACAATTAAATATCACTTCAACATTAAATATTAATAAACCACGCAGTACAAATTATCAAGTTAGTCAACACTGAGTCCAAGATATAAAGATCAAAATATCTCCAACAAAACAATCAAAGACCATAAAGAATCTATAGTACATAAATACCATCACGTTCTTTCCGCAATCGAATGTATTCTTTTGAATACGTTCGGTCAAAGTTCATGAATGGAAAACGACACTTATCATCTAAAACCAAAGTTTAGGTAATGGTGACGGTAGCGATAGAATCTAAAACATCTAAAATTCATTCTTCAGAGACAACGAATCAGAATCTAACAAACACAGCAACAGTCATTTTAGCAGACCGGAAATAGTGAAAACTGAAGAATCGGAGATGACGCCATACAAAACTTGACAAAAACAGAGAAACCAACAACCGCATAGCTCCATAACCCTCGAGACATAAAAGTTATAGTCTAAAACGAGTATAGAGTGAAATAAAGCATGGATAATCATTGTAGAAACCGGAATAACAGAGATGGAGTAAATGCCTGGCATCTGCGCAAAGGAGACGTCGAAAAGAAAGAGAAGAAGCAGGAGGAGAAGCTTGGCGTCCATTTTCCCGAGCGTGGAGAAAAGATTGGAAAGAAGAGTCAGAATTCTCTCGTTCTTGAAGCCATTGAAGGCATTTGAGAGCTTGAAGAAAGCAGAAGGGCAAGAAACTGAGGCAGAGAAAGTAAAGTAAGCAAGAAAGAAGGATGGGTATTATTATTATTAACAATTCTTCTATTCAATAATCAATCGCGAAATGGAATAAATTGATGTGAGAGATTGGACTCAGTCGAATGAGCGCTCTCTCTCTCTCTCCTGCGAGCTCCACTGATTCTGTTATTATTAAAATATATATATGTGTGAATTTATAGAGCCACGAGTAAATACCATTTTGATCCTTCTAATTTGTTTAATTTTTTTAATTTGTTTAATTTATTTTTTTTTTAAAAAAATAATGCTTTAGCTTCCAATAAATCTTAAATTTAATTTAAGAAAATGTAATATGTAAAGATTTTCCAAAATTTTATTGTGAAATGACTAATCCATGATAAAAAAAATTTTGAAAAATCAACAATAAACTATTGCTAATTTAAAACCTATTGAAAATATGTAGGGTAGAATTCGACGTTTTAAAGTATATTCATAAACTAGAATTTAACGTAAGTTGATTAAGGACTCGTTTAAATTGACTTAAGAAAAACTATTTTTCAAAAACCTCATTTTTATTTAAATATTTTTTACATAAATTATTAAAAATACTTCGTGGTTGTCGAACAGTTCAGTTTTTTTCTAAAATGACTTATTTTTTAAATTAAACACTTGAAAATGTATTCCAAACACACCCTAAAATAAAACTTTAACATGCACATATGTATGATTTTATTGTTTTGTTGTTTCAAAATTTAAAATTTAGACAAATATCAATTTACGCATGAATTTTTGAGTTGCATTAATTAAAATGGAAATAATAATTGTATAAATTTAAACCTTGAACTTTTTCAAGTATATCAATTTATACCCTCTCCTTGCAAAATGTTGTTCAACTAATATCGTGTGAAATTTATGATTTGAGTTAATTAAACTTCTAAATTTTTATAAATCAATCAATTTAAACCTCCCATTACCATTATAGTTGAAAATCATCCATGTATTTGATTATCAAACTTGTGTAAAGTTCTTCAAATATCAGTTTTACAAAACAACAAATTGTGATTAAGAGTATAAATTGTATCATCTTTATCTTTATCTTTACTATGTTAAAAAGTGACTATGTAGGAAGAATCTTTACACGCCCCTTTTGCTCTTACATTTTTCATGAATTTTCATATTGCCAAATCTTGAGTGGTTGTGACTTTTTGAGTGTATATGTTTGTTTGAAAACCAGGGGAAGTGACTTTTCCAATTTTTAGTTTACAAGATAATTTTATATATTTAAAAAATCAAGCCTTAGGTCGAATAAGTGCAAATAATGTTAAACGAGATGACATTTTTTGAGATCGGATACAATAGATGTCAATTGAATACATCTATTTAGGGTGGAGGTACATGCATCAAATTGGTGCATTAATTATTCCAATATATATGTGAGATGTACGCGTAAAAGGAAAAAAATAAATACTTACATTTACATTCTTAAAAAAAATAAAATGAAAATTGTTGTATTATATACAATACTAGAATATTAACATATTAATACGATAATTTAATTACTATAATAAAATTTCTCTCTTTGTGCTAAATATTAGATTTTTTTTTTTTTAAAAAAAAGGACAATAACATGAGAACATTAAAATAAAATTGTTACATGATCTGACTTTTAAAAGTTGATGGTAACGAAATAAAATGGTATAATATTTTTATTTATTATATGTTAAAAAATCGCTATTTTAAAAAATAATTAGAACTACAAGATTTTACGTGCATTGTATGTATTTTTTGACTAGTTTATAAAAGTCTATGATTTAATTGATACAATTATAAGTTTACATATTTATACAACCTTTAAAGATTAGGGGTATAAATTGATTTTTTATCCTTTAAAAGTTTTAAACATCAAAGTCATACATAATTAAAATTATTATTATTATTATTGCTATTTTGACTTAAGAAACATAGACGGGATAGGATATTTGGTGGATTTTGAGATTTATTTGTTTGGTCGGGTGCAACTTGTTGAGAGGAATAGAAGCTATCCAGTTGAGGAAATGATTTTAGGGTTTTTGTTTTATTTCTCTTATTATTTTTAGTTGTTTTATTGTTTTTTTAGTTATTTTTCTTTTGAACTAAATGTGATTGTAATTGTAATAATAATGAAATTAAACGAGCTATGGATTTTGGGCTTAAAATTTAGTTCAGTGTCAATTTTTTTTTTTTTTTTTATCTCGCTGGAAGGGATAAACGTATTTGAAATTCTTTTTCCTTTTTTATTAATAAAAAAAACCTTCATTTCAAGTATCTATGTTTCATACATTTTGACAATATATAATGTGAAAAAGTCAAATTATAACTTCCAGTAGTATAGGCTTATTTTTGGTGTACATCAACTTAAAATTAGTTATTCTAAAAACAATTATTCATTAAACTTAAAATTAATAAATCTACTTTAATTTTAAATTTGTTACTTTTGTCAGGATCGGGTCATCGGGATGCGTGGGACCCAACAGAAAGGTGAGATACAATTATACTTAGACGTCTAGACAACAAAGTAGGATAGGCGGTACACGTGGACGAATGTGATTTACTGCGGAAAGGGTCCACCATTACGTTGGATTTGCGTCGCACTGTATCTAACTTCTGCTGGAAAGCGTAAAAGTAAAAATAAAATTAAAAAGATAAATGGGGTTAAATTCATGATTATTTTAATTATTTGACGTCAGAAGAATGAAGGTAAACCGAACAGCGAATTTCAGCTCCCATTAACGAAGAAAGAGAGTGCTGCACACGTGCTGTCTTTACGAGACACCGGGCTCCATTCCACTTTAATCTCCACTAATTTACTTCCTGTATTTAAATTTATAATGTTAATTTCTATTAAAAAATAATTAGTTAAATAGTATTAATAATTTTCATAAAAAATAATATGGGAATACATCTTCAAACTTTTTTTTCTTAATCATCAATACATTAATAAGAGACAAAATTTATGATCGGTTAAAAAGATAATATTTAGGTGTTGGTTGTGTTAGGAAAACCTCCCTATAGGAGTAAATAACTAACACACAAATTAAAAGAAAACAATAAAATTAAAAATACTATGTGAAAAATTCTCAGAAAAAATTCTACTGTCTGAAAAATATCACATAGAACAATTATCTCTCTCGATCTCAAGCACTCTCTTGAAACTTTTGAGTACTCACACTCTTTTCCCACTATCAAATTAGAGAATACATAAAGAAAATTTAGCTAAAGTTAGCACAGTCAAGTTTAAAGTGTTTCTAATTGAGATAACTTGAAACTAAAGATATAGACTCCTTGGAACACATCTCTATTCTTCAATTTAACCAATATGGCACAAACTGCACTTCTAATATTTTGTCAAAATCCAATAAATTGTACTTGTGATACATCATCTAAAATTTTTCACATGACAAATATATATATATATATATATTTTGAAATATCGAATTACCATTTTTTCTATTAGGTAATAATTCAATATAGTATGCACTTAATTATTATCTTTATCAAAGTAAAATGATTATAATAAAAAAATTGAAATTACGAACACGAAAATATAATAGGAATTAAGTATAGAGACAAAAATGATATCTTTATCTAATAAAGTAGAATATTAAGTTGGTTGGTTGACGGGAATGGATAGTGGACATATTTTGGAGCAATTTAATTTAAAATGAAAACCAATTCGTTAGGATTCAAATTTCAAAGTAACTTTCCCAATGTTTAAAATAAAAGTAAGAAAGAAAAAGAGTACCTTTTATCTTTAGACTTTATTTCTTTGAATTTGAAGAAAGAAAGCAATTGGCTAATGACCAACTTAAGCTTTTAATTTACATGAAATGCATGATTGAGATAATCAGAAATATCAAATCAAATTATTGACAATTGAGACAAACATCTTTTGAAAAAAATTAAATATAAATTTGATTCAATAAAAAGCATTGTTATTCTATTATTATATTCATTAAAAGTGCATAAACTAAATTTAAAAACATTCCAAATACAGATAAATAATAAAACAACAATTATATGAATAAAAAAATTTATATGCGACTTTTAATCATGTGTACAGTGCTTTGAAGCGTGATAATGTGATACAAATATATATTTTTAACTTTAAATTTAAATATGTTTGAAAAAACTTTATATTTTTACCAATAATAATTCATTAACTAGCTGTATGATATTGGCGTAACTATTTGATTCTACCAAAAAGATAATGTAAAGTACAAATATTTGGTTTTGTTCAAAATATATTATACTTGCATGATAATACTATACTCACCACTCTTAATTTCTCCATCTAAACTATGAACATTACAAAAATAAAAAAATAGTTATTTCTCACGACTCGATCATAGGCTTAATCAATAAAAACATCTATCATCTTCGTTTGGATTGAAAATTCAATCTTCAACTTCACATTTATACATTATCATTTGTTTAAAAGAAAAAAAAAATGATAGGCCAAGTCAAGTTTTACCTTCTTCTAATATATTAAAAAAAACATGTCAAATGAAATAAATAATTATATTTTAAAGATGTGATTTGGTTTAATATTGGATAAATTAAATTAAATAAAAATACTATACAATTCATAGTTATCCTATAATATATATCGACTCTCTTCTAAATAAAAGATTTTCAATAAGATCCACATACACATATATATAAACTCATTCTTATGCATTTTGATGAAGTCATTTATTATAAGGTTTAAAATGTTAGTCCATGATATTTTTCATTAATTACATAGCATAGATCCATTACAGGAATTTGAAATTATGACATTTGAATAGTCTCATAACTAAGATAGCTCGGCCACATAATTTTGAAATGTGTTATTAAAAACACCATGAGAATTAATCGTACAACATAAAAACAAAGTAAATTTTGGAACAAACTTAGAATAAGAAAGATGACCCAAAATCAAACCATTTTAATTTTTATGGATGATAATAAGCACATTGTGAGTTTTGATAATACTGCTCACATAGTATATAGCGTGGAAGCTTCCACTCTATGCTACCTTCAATATAATGTATGTTGCTACTATTTTAAATTTTAGTCTAAACGAGGGCCTGTTTGGACTGGTTTGAAAAAAAATATGTTTTTGAAAAAACTCATTTTTATTTAAACATTTTTTATAAAAATGGTTAAAAATACACTTGAAAAGCTATTTTGAGCCATTGCCAAACACTTATATATTTTTTTCTAAAATAACTTACTTTTTAAATTAAACACTTGAAAATGTATTCCAAGCATTTTCTCAATTTTTTTTAATAAAATTTCTTCAAAAAAGTTAGAGAAAGATAATAATAAAAATTATGGACAAGAATAATTAAATAAAATAAATCTATTACATTTATTTTCACTCATTAATGACTAGAAAAGATAATAGTCCATCCTCCCTCATCTTTCATTTTGCAAATAATTTCTCAATCCCATTATGAAAATTAGGTATATTGTTATTTTCACTAGGGTGTTTTTTTTTTAACCCTTTCTTCATGGTCCAATTGGTAGTTTCAATTCTACAAGCCAATGTGCAAATAAAGTTGAAATGACCAAACAATATCAATGACTATGTGTTAAAAAGTGACATTAAAAGTTTTAATGGGTTTCCATGACATAAAAGATGGGAAGGCAAAAAAAGGGGAAAGAAAGAGCTTTGCTAAAAAGATGCTTAATATCTCTTCCTTTTAAGCTCCCTTTTCCCATTGCTTAGTGGAAAAAATGCCTAACAGCTCATGTATTATTTCATTTTAGCTGGTGTTTTTTTTGGGGATTCTTTTATTTTTTATTTTATTTTTGTAGTTTTTATATTTTATATTTTTGTATTTTGTATTTTATAAAAGTAAAGCAGTAAAACGACAAAGGGATAGTGCGTTTTTCATGATTGTTTTCACTTTTTTCTAACATTTGCTTAGTGACTAAGTATCTGAATGAGAATTATGGTATGTACTTGCTAGCTTGTTTCTTTCTTTCTTTTAAATTTTTAATTACAATATTGTATTTTGTTTTTGTGAAAAATCACACAAATCATCATAGATGATCAATTATATCATTTCTTTATGATTGTTGTAACTTTTTTTTCCCTTTAAATCAACTTTTTAATAGGAGAAGAAATCAAGGATATATCTGATCTTGAAAGTTTATAAGTGTGATTGTAATCAATTTCAATTTCATAATATAGAGATGGTTGTATAAAATTTTGTTTTTTTATTTATAATTTATGCCCATTTTAATATTAATATTAATATTATTATTTCTCTTGAAGAAAGATCTCTTTAAAGTTCATATTCTATATTTTAGTGATTGGACCTTTTTTTTTCTTTTACTATTAGTCAAATTGATGACAAATTAAGTTGTAAGGTGGTTGAATTCTTTGGCCTAATGAAAACCAAGTCTGTTTCATTCACATTTTTTATAATGATTTACATCTTTCTAATACAATCGTTGAATTTTTAGTCAAATTTAAAAAACAAAAACAACTTTTTTTAGTTCCAAAAAATTGACTTGGTTTTCTAAATCGTCATTGAAAAGTAGATAACAAATTAAGAAATTTAAAGTTGAAAGGGGTGTCCATAGGTTTAATTTTCAAAAACAAAAACAAAAAATGAAATAATTAGCAAATAGAGCCTTTATTTTTAGTTTTTTTTAAAAGGAAAAGAAAATCAATTTATATCTCTATATTTTGAGTTGTTCTATAATTGTCCATAGGCTTAATTTTTAAAAACAAAAACAAAAAATAAAATAATTAGCAATGGAACCTTTATTTATAGTTTTTTTTTAAAGGAAAAGAAAATCAATTTATATCTCTATATTTTGAGTTGTTCTATATATTCCATTCTATAATCTCTCTATTTTTTAATCATAGATTTCTTTATTTTTAGTATTTGCATGGCTAAGTGTGAGTTGTTTGGCATTTTAATTTTTTTTACATTTTTTAATTTCGATTTTAAAAATAAGCTTTCACATTGTCAAAATGAACAAACAAATAAATAAAAGCTTTCACAAATTTTCAGCATTTTATTTTCAGTTTTGAATGCGTTTTAATTATCTTGTTTTAAAAACCAGATCTTATATGTTACTTGAGTTCAATTTCATCTCCAGACGTTCTTTTTTATTTTATTTTATTTTTTTTAATTTTGGGAAAATGACTTTTTCACCCATAAATTTTGAGTCTAGTTTTCAATTAATCTCTAAATTTCAAAATGTTATGTTATTAAGTTTTAAGTTCATTTCAATTTAATCCCAAAATTCCAAAATGTTACAATTTTACATTTAAATTTTAGTTTTGTTTCAATTTGATCCCTAAGTTTCAAGATTTACATTTTTAACCTTAATTTTTTGGGCTAAATATTCACTTTCCATATTTATTATATGCCTATTATTAATTTAAAAGAATTATAATTAATTAAAATTTACTATTTTTCTTCATTGTTGAAAATAAATTTAAAATTTTACTTTATAATTTTTTCAAAAAAATTAATTAATAGACATCAACATCGAAGACTATGTGAGTATTAAATGATAAATTAAGGTTGAAAGTATAAACTTTTGTAACATAGAAGCCAAAAAAAGTTTTTGGAAATATCAATAATAATAGGATCTAGGGCCCCCCAAGATTCCTCTAAGAACCTCGGTTGTCTAAGGAGTTCATTGGCGCTTGACTGTTGAATAGAAAAAACGAGAAGGAGAACCTCTGCCTAAATCTTTGTTGATCAAAGCTCCATTCCTCAACTATAGTTGGGTTTTCGAGACATCCAAGAGCCATTGAAAAAGGTCGGTTCCTTTTTCTGCCTAAATCTTTTGCTAATGCATGGAAGACAACCTTGAAGGGATCAAATCCCATAGCGAAAGCGTTTCTCGTGTGAGATCGCCTTACATCCCGCAATTCAATATCTTCAATAAACAAAATGTTTGTATTAGATGGAATAGATAAACACGTAAACTAACATGCTATTGGGGAAAGGATTAGAACAATTCTTACTTTTTTAGATTCCCCAAGTGCCATGAACAATCCTCTCCAAGATTCCATCGAATCTCTAAATGATTTCAATTACAAACAACTCCTTAAGCGATTTCGAACACTACCACAAGAGTTACCTCGTTATTCTCTGAGATTCCAACAGAGGGATAGGTGGTATCCAACTATAGGGAGAGGGAAGGGAGAATAAGTTTTTGGAGAGTAGAGAGGCTTAGAGAAAATTTTGTACAATAACACTAGGGAGTTGTGTATTGTTAGAGTTTCTCTGCAATGAGAATTGTATATTTAGTGCATTCCCAAAGGGTCATGGGGAGGTCTTTATATAGGGAAGAACCAAAGATCTTTTCTAATATATTTTCTTTTTCTATAATTAATTAAAAAAATTATTTAATTAATTAACCCATTTAATTAAATAACACTTATTCAATTAATAGCTCAATTAAATAACACTTATTTAATTTTGATCAAATAACTACTTATACATTAAACCCAATTTAATGTATACATTTAATTATCATATACATTCCATGTATGCAAAACCTCTCTATTCATTAATTCTTTGTGAATCTAATTCACTTGAATTAATTAATTTGAATCTTATTCAAATACTACTTTCCAATTTGATTATAGATCATATCCATAATTAATTATATATTAATCACATTAATATATAGTTTCCTCAAATTAATTTGAACAATTCAAATTATCCCTCTTAAGTATCTTCTAGCGAGCTAACAAGGGGACCTAGTGGACATGTAGATCAGAAGCTCCAACAATATGAGATTAATTGGATAAACTCATTAACCAAGTTAATCAATATTCGTTAACTGTGGGTACACTCCACTAAAGACCCATAGTTCCGCTCTTCTCATTATAAATATATTTTTGTGTCTACAAATATAGATCAATACCAGCAATTTAGTCCTTCACGAGTGTTCGTAACTCCAACTAGGTCAATTTACCGTTTTTACCCTTGGGTTACCTTTAGTTCCTTAAGTACCAGTGCTCCTCTAATGAACAACCTGTTGATGATCCAACCAATAAACAGAAACCCCTCTTCGACCAATGAGAAGGTAGGACCCTTTGTTCAAGTCCAAGAGATACCACTTAAGGGAACACTCATTTACTTACCCTCAAAGAGGGAAGGAGAAAATTCCATCTTGTATTATTATGTTTCCAGCTCCTCACTCGATCTTGTCCCCAAAATGGTAGGCATATTGGGTTAGCGAACTGACCACCCTCACTCATGCAAATCAAGGACAATCCTTCATAAACAAGAGTTCATAATATACTCAAATTAAGACTAAGTCGCCTAGGGCATCCTATTGAAATAGAAACCTAACTAGTCAACGGTAGTGGTTACAATTTCGCAGTCCAGTCTTATACAAACTCATTACATAGGATACCCCCACTCACGTGTCACCTACACGAACACGTTAGATCATTACGTTTGTATCAAAAACAAAGTGGGTCATATCCATACTATTACCAGGATAAGGTACCCAACCTTATCCCTATACCTTTAGGTTGTATCTTGAACATTGATCCTTGTATGTCTCCACATACAGTTCAAGACTCATAAAGACAGTCTTAGATGTTAGGTTATTAGACTTAGGGTTATTAAGACAAAATGGACAACAATACAAACAATAACATTTATTGATTTAACATCTATAACACTTTATTGATGACGGTCAATTAATAACATTACTATCTACGAGTTTTATGGCATAAAACCCAACAAACTCCCACTTGAACTAAAACTCTAGTAAGTGGGTTGTACACAATCCAAATGCGGGATTATTGTAAATAAATACAATAAACTAACGCATCCATACCCATTACACATCTCTCATTTGCCCTAGACTATACAATATACATGTCTCGTAGACCTAGATTCTCTAGATGACTCTCATATACTTTAACCGCGAGAGCCTTCGTAAATTGATCGGCAATAGCTACTGCCCCACTATTGTCACAGTATAAGGTGATGGGCAAATCTATATTTGGAACTACTTCCAAATCACTCAGGAACTTCCTTAACCAAACTGCTTCCTTTGCTGCTTCACAAGTAGTTACATACTCAGCTTCCATAGTAGAATTTGCAATGCATCCTTGCTTACTAAGCCATACTACAACTCCCCCTTTAGGGCAAACACTGATCCTGACGTGGATTTCCAAAATCCTTGTTAATTTGGAAATCAGAGTCGGTGTATCCTATAAGGATCAAATCCTTAGCCCTATACACCAACTTGTAGTCTCTCGTTCTCTTAAGATACTTAAGGATGTTCTTAACCGTTATCCAATGTCTAACCTTGCATTGGACTGACACCTACTGTAAATTTTCACTGCATAAAAAATGTCAAATGTTTGGCCTAATACAGAGCATAACATACATTAAGTTGTCCACAGCCGAGGCATAAGGAATACGTTTCATATCCTCAACTTCTTGAGGTGTCTTACAATAATATTCCTTGGACAAGTGAACCCCGTGCCTGAAAGGTAACAAACCTTTCTTAGAGTTCTGCATCGACTATCGAGTCAACATTTTGTTAGTATAAGTTACTTAAGACAGAGCTAGCATTCTGTTTTTGTAGTTCTTGATGATTTGGATCCCAAGTACATATTGCGCCTCTCCCAAATCTTTTCATTTGGAATTGGGCTGTCAGACATTCTTTAATGTCAGTAAGACACTTTACATCATTCCCAATAAGTTGGATATCGTCCCTATAAAGTGTTAGAAAAGCTATTTTATCATGATGATTTTCTTGTAGATCATCAATGATTTATACCCTGGAAGCCTGTTTCAACCCATAAATAGATTGATCAAAATCAAAAGATTTGATCATTGTATCAAATTTGTTCCAATATCTGGAATCCTGTTTCAACCCATAAATAGATTGATTTAACTTACAAACTTTTTGCTCATGGTCTTAGGCTAAGAACCCTTTAGGTTGAGACATAAAGATATTCTCGTCAAGATTGCCATTCAGAAAAGTAGTCTTGACATTCATTTGTCATATCTCATAGTCATAATATGTGGCTATGGATAAGAGAATTCTTATAGACTTAAGCATAACATCAGGGGAAAAAGTTTCCTCATAGTCAACCCCCTTCCATTTAGGTATAACTCTTTGCTACAAATCTAGCTTTGAAGGTCTGTACCTTTCCATCTACATCCCTCTTTCTTTTGTAGATCCATTTATACTCTATGGGTTTGACCTCTTCAGGTAAATCTACAAGCTTCTATACTGAATTAGAGTACATAAACTCTATTTCAAGGTCTATAGCTTTGACTCATTGGTATTTGTCTACGTCATTTATTGCCTATATATAGGATAATGGATCCTCAATACCATCATCTGGTATGACAACCTGAGTTTCTGTTCAACCCAAGTAATGGTCAGGTTATATCATAATCCTCCCACTATGTCGAGGCTCTCTCAATGATTGAGAAGGACGAGACTGACCTGAAGTGTTGGCTCATTCATTAACTCTTGATGAAGGACAAATTTCATCAACAACCCTTACTGATTCTTCAGTAGCTTCATTTAATACTACTTTGCTACGTGGTTTATGATCTCTCATGTGGTATTCCTCTAAAAATATAATATTTATCGATATAAACACTTTATTTTCTTGAGGGTTATAAAATAGACCACCTCTCGTTTCCTTAGGGTAACCAATAAATTGACACAATCTTGAACGAGGTTCCAACTTCTTAGGATTTGTCACTAACACATGTGCATGACAATCCCAGATTCTGAAGTAACGCGTGAGCTCAATTTATACCCTCTCCATAACTCAAAAGGTGTTTCAGAAACACTCTTCGAAGGAACATTGTTCAAGATGTGAGTTACAGTCTCTATTGCATACCCTCAAAACGAGTAAGGCAATTGAGCATAGCTCATCATAGAACGAACCATATCTAATAAGATTTTATTTCTTCTTCCTGATACACCGTTTTGCTGAGATGTACCAGGTGTTGAAAGTTAGGATTGAATTCCATGTTCCATCAAATAGTCCTGGAATTCTAAATCCATGTACTCTCCACCCCAATCAGATCGAAGTGTTTTAATTGTTTTACCTAATAGGTTTTCAACTTCAGCCTTATACTCTTTGAACTTTTCAAAAGTTTCAATCTTATGTTCCATTAGGTATAAGTAACAACACCTTGAATAATCATCTATAAAAAAGATGAAGTATTCGTACCCTCCTCTAGCCTTTACATTCATCGGACCACATAGATCAAAATGTATGAGCTCTAAGGGCTTTTTGGCTTTTTTCCACTAAAAGGTCTTTTAGTCATTTTTTCTTCGAGATAAAATTCACATGGAGGTAATGAATCATCTTCTAACTTGCTTAGAAATCCATTATTTACCAATTTTTCGATCCTATTAAGATTTATGTGACCTAATCTCAAATGCCAAAGGTACATATCATTGTTACTTGGAGAAATTCTTCGTCTTTTAGTTTGAGTATTAGTAGTTTTAAACATCGCATGATTTAAAAGTGCTTTTGATTCAGTTGGTCCTAACACATATAAGTTGTCTTCTAGTATAGCTGGACAAATAATCACACTATTTTTCATAATGAACACTTTATTTAGATTAAAAGAAATTGAGTATGATTGTTCAATTAAACAAGAAATAGAAACAAGGTTCCTCTTCATCTTGGGAACAATGTATAAGTTTTCTAAAAACAAAAATCTCTTTCTAAAAGCAACTTAGCAACTCCCACTACACGAGTTAAAATGGCATCTCCCGTTCCAACCTTGAGCGTCATTTCACCCTCTTCTAGCTATTGAAAGGAACTACTTCCCTGTAAAGAAGAATAAACATGATTAGTGGCTCCTGAATCAAGTATCCAGACATCATGGTCATTTGCCACTAAACAAGTTTCCAAGACTAGGAAATCATATTTACCTTCATTCTCTTTTTTCTTCTCAGCAAAGTACTTGAGACAATTGCATTTCCAATGATCATCCACATTATAGTGGAAGCATTTGCCATTGCCTTTGCCAGCAGCGGGAGCCTTCTCTCATTTCTTTTTCTGGATCTTCTTAGAACCAGAGTTTGAAGGAATAGACCTAGTTCTAGAGGATAAACCTTTATTTCGAAATAACGTTTATTTCTTTTTCCTTCAGTTTCATCATAGATTGATAAGTTTTCAATTCATTCAACAACGTTGTTAAGTTATAAGTGATTTTGTTCATGACAACATTTGTCCTGAATAGCAAATAGCGCTCAGGAAGAGATTCTAGTATCATCCCCATGAGCCTCCGCAATGTTAAAATGGACCATCATGTCGAGAACGTGTTCTCTTACGTTGGTCCCATCTTTCATGCGTGTCACATACACATATTTGATGGCTTCATGTCTAACAGATGATGACGGTTGCCCGAACATATCCTATAATGATGCCATAATCTCACGAGCTGTGGGCATGACCTCATGTTTCTTGTTGAGTACATCAGATATACTCGCCAAGATATAGGCCCAGGCTTTCTCGTTCGCCCTCACCCATCTATCATAGACATCCCGAACATTTCGGGTAGTCATTGAATTGGGACATGGAGGACACTCCTCCGCCAACACAAACCTCAAATCGTTTACTACTAATATTGTATTGATATTTGACTTCCAATTTGAATAACCCTCTCCATTAAATTTGTCAGAAGCAAGCAATTGTATGATTGAGTTCGACATAACTGAAACATTTTAAACAAACTCTATTAAATATGCATCTAAATCCATTTTTAGCAAAACTAATAAAGTACCCAATAAATCTTCATTTGCAACGATACTTAAGTGATTTAGAATAGATGCTACCGTGGGGCAGTCAAGAATACTTTTATAGAAGCAAGATAGTTCTTGACCAAATACTATTATCTAGAATAACTCATATTCCAATAGTTCTTTTGGTTATCGTTTTTGGTCAAGATCTTTACTAAAAATTAGTAATTCTCGTAAGTGTGACCCGCCATTTTCAGATCTCATAGGATGGCATGAATATGCCTCCGAGATAGAAGACAATATCCAAGACGGAACTATAAGGCCCTATTCATTTTACTGAAGCTTGGGTTGTTCCGAATCCTATGTTACAACCCTCCGTAGGGATCGCTGCGATTAACGACTAGCTAGCGCCGCATAAAAACGACAGCAGGCGTAACATCGGAATCTCACGTTCAAACTAATAGAGGAAACCATAGGACAATGTTGACACCCACTTACTATGAACCACCTCCCTCATTCACCTTGTTATTGACCCATGCAAACACTTTCTGTATGGAGCAGTCGAGGTAAAATCGACACGAAGCCGAGCATGGATCTCACGGTGTGAACTCTTAAGGACGAGAGAGCTAATAACTATATATCAAATATATTGTTAATCTCCCACTGAGGTATTACAAAAATTTGGGTAATTTACTTAGGCGTGACGACTATTTTCATACAACCTAAATCTAAGTGATTTATCCAAATATAACTCTTATAATTGGATTTAACCTACAATGTTTAGGTGATAAACCATTTTATTACCTCACATCGCTCACGCAAGCTCATAAAATCAGTTAACAACTCTCAATAGTTCGGTCATAATCCCCAGGTAGGAGGTGTTTCGTAAACCGTCAACTTAAGTACCCCTAGCCTTAGACAGGTTTATGAACCGATATGAGTTTGTAACCGTATTTTATAAGGTAACAATCTATTTTAACGTTTAAAATTAGTTATTAACCTAAGTGAGTATACAACTGTTCTTTGTTATGGATTTTAAACGTCTAACCAATTTCATAACAACTTACAAAATTTAGACATGCTTAACATCCACAATATTCAACAAAGGTATCTAATATGATCATTATATTAAACACAACCCTAACATGCATATAACATATTATAACAATTATAACATACTTTCAATGCATGTAACATGCTTCCTACAGTGGGTTTTTAAATCTACATGGCATACTTGAAGGATATCTTAACGAAGAGTTCTATGAGCGCCATCGGATCTCTCCAATTTCACCGTGACCGAAATACACCATATACATTCGAACATACAGTTATGCAAAAATATAGTAATTAATGACATGCTTTAAACACTTAAATGTAAAGGAAAAAGTTCTCATACCAATTAAAGATGTTCTTCAAGTTTTGGAACTCAACGCAGCGAAAGACCTCTAACCGATCAACAAACGCCCAATAGATGCGTCGGCTATAGCAGCACGAACAACCGCAAACAAACGAACGTAGCAAAGACGACACCACCAGAAAGGAGCCATTGATATTCAGCGTGAGAATCCAAAGTGTGGTCTTTGGTGAGTTTGGTAGAGGTAGGAGGAAGAACTGATCATGTAGACGATAAGCAAGTGGGAGAGAATAGGAAGCTATCGCATAGCTAGATGCTTATCATTTAGAAGAAACTACACGATCGTGTAGGTTTTACTAAACGATCGATTAGGAAAAGAGCACACTATACGATCGTTTAGGAAAACTATCTGATCGTTTAGGAATTAGCATGTGATCGTTTAGGCACGGGTATGCGATCGTTTAGGCGCTGAGCGACTATTGTATAGGTTCTTGACTTATGCGATCATTTACATTTCCACACCAATGCAAAACCTTTCGATATTTTTCTGAACTTTACAAAATGAAACAAAATTTCATTTTTATTCTTCAGTTACAATAACCGACGCGGTTTTCTCACTAACGCACATCCGAGAGAGTTTTTAGGTTAATTATCATATAATTAACTAATTAAATTATTAATAAATATAATTATATTATATTTTTATCCTATAGTTTGATATCACATATCTACTATAGTAATTTCTCATCTACTTGATATAAATCATATTTAAATCTAATTTCCTCTAAAATAATGTATCTCATACATTTAGCCAATTATATCATATATAATTAACCAGTCCAATTATATCATATATAATCTAACTTCCTCTTGTCAATTTGAACATTTCTAATTAACCCAAACACTGATTCTCGACTTTATCCAAGCTACCTAGAGGACCTAATGGACCTGTGGCTCGAAGCTTCAATGGTCCGTGAATACCTTATTAAACTCTTTAGCCATGAGATCCACCATCCATTAACTGTCAGACATTCTACTAAAGACCAACAGCGGAACTCATCTTACCACAGATATAGAACTCTTCGTACTATAGATATATTTCTATGTCCATCGAATATAACCAATCATGAGTACGACAACCCTTCACAGATGCTCGTAAGTATAGCTGGGCCAAATTATCGTTTTGTCCCTGTAGTTATATCTCACTCCTTAAGTACTACTGATTCTTCTAATGAACAATACAACATAGTCCAACTATGTGTGAACACCTCTCGGGCCTAGAGAAGGTGTATGGCGCCACATCGTTCAAGCTCTGGAATCAACCCTTAAGGGAGCTATCTATCTACTTACCCCTGCCTTGGGGAAGGAGTGAATTCCATATTGTGTAACTGAGTTCTCAGCTCCTAAATCAGACAAATCCTCAAAATGGTAAGTTTGAATCGGCGACATGGCCACTCGCACCCATACAAATCAAAGGACAGCCTTCAATGGCAAGAGTTCCCAATTCACTCAGGATTGAGGTCATATTACCTATGGTCATCCTAGTGAAGTAAAGTCTCTGTCATGAATGGTGTTATATAACAAGATGTTAACACTTCGTGGTCAGATCTTATACAAATTCTTTGTATAGGACGCCCCCGCTCGCATGTCCCCAACACGAATGATTAGGATCAGACCATCTATGACAAGTCACATCACTTGTGACCATTCCACAAAGCGGGCCGCATCCGTAGCGTTACCAGGATAAGGTTTCCTTCTATATCCATATACTACAGACCATTTTGGTTATCACTTAAGACATGACCCACTTGTATGTCACTACATACACGCTCGAGTTACATACAGATAACCAAGGATTTTAAGTTTATTGGTTTATGGTAAAGCAAGTAAAACATGCAACTGAGCAAAATACAAGATGTGAAGTAAAATATCATATATTATACAATACAAGCATTCGTACAAACTGTTTACAAACTATAGGACACGAGACTTTGGGGAATGAACCCCAACAATACTGTATGCATATACATGAATTATTTAATTATTACATACATCTCATGCATAAACAATTAAATACTAACTAATATAGTTTTCGTTTTGGCATAAACAAACAAACAGATGTCTAACTATTACAAACAACTTCAAAACCATCTTTGAACCGCTCGAACCACATCAAATCGAACCTAAACATCTTGAACCGGGCTGGATGAGTCTGAACCAGACCAACCAAAACCCGTTGAGGCTGAACCGGATTGGACCTTGAGAAAACTGGTCGAACCGGCTGCTCTCGGTCCAACCTCAAAATGCTGCTAAGGTCGATCGTGTAGCGTTGAAGGTAATCGTCTAGTGTCATCGCCTTATGTTGAAAGGAGGTACACGATCGCTTAGTGTTTCATCGAAGCTAAACGATCGCTTAGCTCTATCGTATAGAACTAAATGATCGCTCAGTTCCATCGCCTTGCTATCGCTTAGTGCCATCGCATAAAACTAAATAATCGCTTAACACCATCGCCCAACCCTTTCATATCATCGCTTAGTATCCGTCGCAGCTAAATGATCGCTTAGCTCCATTATATAGAACATCATCGCGTCACTTAGCATTTTCTACACGATCGCTTAGCTCCGCATCTAAACGATTGCTCATTGCTATCGCGTAGCACTTCATCGCATCGATTAGCGCACGTCGTAGCTAAACGATCATCGTTTAGAAAATTCAACGTATTGTTTAGTCTCCATGCCAAAGCTACACGATCGCGTAGTGCTATCGTATAGCAAATTCACGCACCGCTTAGCTCCCGCAGGTATACGATCGCTTAGCGTTCAACATCACAATGACCAGTGCCCATTGCTAAATGATCGTCTAGCCTTTCTTCACATTGTGTAACGTTTGGAACTAAACAATCACTTAGTAACTGAACCTCAGCAACAAATTTGAGCAGAAGCTGAAAAAACTGGAACAGCAGCTCGGCCTCCTTCACTTGTTTCTTGAATTACATCTTAATTTCAACTCTAATGACTTCAAATAAATTACAGGCTCTTTCTAACACATAAAATCTCATCAAACAAGAGCCAATTACAAATTTAATTGAGAAATTAAAGAGAATTAAGATTCTAAAACTCAGAAAACCATACCAGTGCATCCGTTTCATATATTTCATGAAAAACACCCACCACACCAAGATTAAACCGAATTGAATGCTTAAAAGATGCTCTGATACCAATAAAAAGAGTTAAATAACATACAACGGAAGTATCAAGGATCTATAAGCATTCAAATTCACTAATTTGGGCAGAAACTAAAGCATGCTTTTCTGAAAAAAAGGGTTTTAAGATCATACCTTTGAAAAACCATCTAAGATCTTGATTGTACAGCAACAGTCTTCACAAAAGATCACCGTGAACCACCTCAAGATCTTCCCCACTATCCTCTTGGATCTTTAGACAGAGTTGTGGGACTCAAGAACAGCTTGAATTGATGTAGAACAGTGAAGAATACACAACAACCCAAATGAAAGAACTCTTTCTTCTCACAAAGATTTTCTCTCAAAATTTCTGCATTAGGCCTTCTCAAATCACCCCAAACGTCTTTATTTATTATAGTTGAACATGCAAAGAAGTGAATTGCATGGCTTACAACTCATGCTTGGAGTATTAATGGAGAGAAGGTGATGGGGTTTATGTGAGCATAATGAAGATGATAATGGAAATACAACATTTTCCATTTTTGTATGGCATGCAAAAACATATTTTCATTTTTCTTTTAAAATAACAAAATGTTCAAAACCATTTTGATTAATAAACTTAAACATGATTTTCTAAAATTAATTTCATAAATTAATTTTTGCACAATAATCATCTTCATATATTTAAATCATATTTAATTATATATTTTCCTGTTCCGGTTTAATTTGAACGTTTCAAATTAATTTCTCAAGCTACTCTAAAGCTTATCCATTTACGAACCAGTAGGGGGACCTCGCGGACCTACAGATCATGGGCTCCAACGATTCAAGATTAATCAGCTAAACTCATTAGTCCGATCTAACCTCCATTCGTAAACTTATGGGACACTCCACTATAGCCCATAGTTGAACTCCTCTCATTGTAGATATATTATGTCCATTTAATAACCATAATCATTAAGTCGATTCTTCACAAATTGTTTGTAATCATAGCTAGGTCAAAAATACCGTTTTACCCCTATGAATACATCTTATTCCTTAAGTTCCTACTAATCCTCTAATGAACAATTATGATTCATAATCTTTATGAATCAAATCCTTTCTCTATCATGAGAAGGCGGGGCCCCGATTATTCAAGACCTGGAATCAGTACTTAAGAGAACAACCTATCTGCTAGCCCTAAATAGGGTAGGAGTGAATTCCATTTTGCAAGGCTATGTCCCCAGCTATTTATCCGGTATTATCCCCAAAATGGTAAGCTTATTGAGCAGTGCTATTGGACTACTTTCACCGTTTGCAGATCAAAGGATAATCTCGAACAAACAGGAGTTCATAGCTAGCTCAAGATTAAGATCGAGTTAACCTAGGTTATATGCTCAATAAAATAGTCAGTTTTAATAGTAAATGGTCGTTATAAAGAAAAGTGACTATTTTCGTGGTCCAATCTATATGCAAACTCATTGCATAGGATGCCCCCACTCACATGTCTCAACATGAACGATTTGTGGATCACATCGTTTGTAGCACCTTAAACCTCTTGTAACAACTACAAAGTGGGCCGCATCCAATAGTGTTACTAGGATGAGATACCCAATTTCATCCATATACTTATTAGACCATTTAGTCTATATACTATCAACTTGATCCTGTTTATGTCATTATATAAAGTTACAGCATTCAGACTATAGCCAAGGATATGTTTATTAGATTTACATAATCAGATGCAAAATCAACAAGTTATTATTATTGATAAATAGAATGTTTAACACGAACTGTAAGTTCTAGGACATTCCCAACAATATAGACTCAAGCCTTGTCATTGGCTTTCATCCAATGGTCATAAGCCTCCTTCAACACTTGAGATGCATTTCGAGCGGGGATTGGAGGAATTCCTCCGTCAAGACAAACCACAAATCATCAACAACTAGAATCGTATTCAGGTTAGAATTCCACATCGCATAGTTTTCACTGGTTACTTTGTCATTTTTAAGTAAAGATATGATTGTGATTGTGGAAGAGATGCTGAAACATATAACAATCAATTGACCTAATTAGTTATCTTTGTCATAAATCATTACCAAATTATCCAATCAATTTAGCAAAAACATATTTAATCAAAGAACCTCAATTAAACTAGTGATTTCAATTTTTGCAACGATACTTCAAAGGTTTAGAGCAACAGTCATCGAAGGGTAATCAACTACTCCTCCCCTGAATTGAGACAATCTCAGCCAATTACTAATATCAACATAACTCTTATTCCTGTAGTTTTTAGCTACCGTTGATTCAATCACGGATTCATTATCTGTCTTAACTCCTTCGGTAAGTGTGACCCTCCCATTTTTTAATCCCACAAGTATGCTTCAACAGGCTACCGAAGGAAAAGATAACTGTTGAAGATTAACCTAAGAAACTATATCCATTACTTGAGATTGCATTGTTCCGACCCCTATGATGAGGCCCTCTGAAGGGATGGTCGCTCTAGGACGACAGGCAGGCAGACCATAGGAATCTCACAATGAAACCTAATGGTGAAGACTGTGGGATACGTTGGTGCCTATCCCATTTACTATGAATACTTTCCCCATTCACCTTGTTATTGGCCCATGCAAACACTCTCCCAAGAGAGGCCGCTCCCAGGACGACACGAAGCCGAGCATGGATCTCACGGTGTAGACTCTTGAGGACCTGAGAACTGAAATTTGATATATCATATAGACTAACTTCCTCCGACTAAAGTATTCTAATATTTTATTAGGATTTTATTATACTTAGTTAAAACCCCGGCTAATAATTTTTTTTAAGTCCTTTAAATTTTCTCAATATAGCATTTATATTGAATGATTTGACAATACTTGATTTCATTTATTAAACTCTTTTAATAAAAGCAATTAGTTATTGCATGCTTATAGAATATTTGCCAAATTCACCTTCCAAGTCGGTTCCCAGATAGAGTTGTTCTATTTCCATCAGCTTAAGTACCCCTTCCTAGACAAACCTTCCTTAAACAAAGGTCCCTTATGGGAAATTATTTTATAAATTTTATCTTTTATTGAAATTCATTTTAATTCTATTAAAATAAATTAAAAAGATTAACCTATTCCTAATCCCATTAGAAATAACATAAGCCAATTTTAAACCACTTAAAAATTAATTGGACCTATGTTTGCATGTAATTTAGATTATAGATTTTAATCAATCTCACTAATACTAAAACAAATGAATGAATTATCAAAACTATAAGCACATCAAGCATTCACATACATCATTCTATTATATATTAGAACAATTTTAATATAAAGTATGATGCATGGACATGCTTTGATTAAACATATATCACTAACATAACTCTTATATTAAGATGCATGAGCATGCTAATTCAATCATGCATCTAAAAGGTATAACCCTTTATATTTAATCATGATGCATGTACATGTTTATCCTAAGGTGGGAATTTTTGAATCTATATGACATACAATATCTAATAGGAATTCATATATTAATTTAAAACATACATCCAATGCATAATTAAATTAAACAGAAAAAATTGGACTAACTTTGGCAGCCTAAAACAAAATTAGTTGATTAAATTAATATAATGATTATATTAATTTAAATAATTAATATAAAACATTACAAGGAAAGAAAATTAGATTAAAATCTTCAGTCGTTGTAAGCCCTCGCACGCGTCACATTGCTCCATCTCCGCCTTGCTTCGTCAACTCTTGGAGCGTTACAACGTTGAGGACAGTGTTGCAATGCTGCAACTTATGAGACATTGCTACTTTCTTGTAGTGTTGCAACACTACGATGGCAACGTTGTGAGGCTATGCAGAAGAATGTTGTTATTCTCATCGTTTTCGGCTCCAAACTTGTCCCGAGCACCTCTGTTTGATCCCGATCTCTTCAACAACTGTTGCTCTATCGTTCGACATGGACTTACAGAATTGAAGCAAGAATTAAAACGCCCAAAATACAACGGGCCCATACAATTTAGTCAAATTTAAAAGTAATCCAAGGCCAAAATCGAAAACATCCAATTTTTCAAACCATTTTTCAAAACATTCATAATGCATAATAAACCCACCTTTAAACGATTATGTTTTAAAAAATACGAAAAAAGAAGATGCAAGGAATTGGCTCTGATACCAATTGAAGAAATCAAATCCCGAAGCAAAAGCGTTTCTCATGTGAGATCGCTTGCATCTTGCGATTTGATTTTAAACAAAATCATTGTACTAGACAGAATAGATAAACACGTAAACTAGCATGCTATTGGGGAAAGGATTAGAACAGTTCTTATCTTTTTAGATTCGCCAGGTGCCATGAACAATCCTCTCCAAGGTTCCAACGAACGAATCTCCAAACGGTCGATCATGAATAACTCCTTGAGCGATCTCGAACACTACCACGAGAGTTATCTCATTATTCTCTGAGATTCCAATAGAAGGATAGGTGGTATCCAACTGTTGGGAGAGGGAGAGGAGAATAAGGTTTTGGAGAGTAGAGAGGCTCAGATAACATTCTGTACATTAACACTAGGAAATTGTGTATTGTTAGAGTTTCTTTGCAATGAGAATTGTGTATTCAATGCATTCCCAAAAGGCCATGGGGAGGTATTTATATAGAGAAGGACCAAGTATCTTTCCCAATATATTTTTCTTTTCTATAATTAATTAAATAACATTTATTTAATTAATTGGCTCATTTGATTAAATAACACTTATTCAATTAATTAGCCAAATTAAATAACACTTATTTAATTTGTACAATTAAGTCACGCCTATTTAATTTTGATTAAATAACTACTTATACATTAAACCCAATTTATGTATACATTTAATTATCATATATATCTCATGTATATGTGCAAACTCTCTATTACCCAATTCTTTGTGAATCTAATTTACTTGAAGTAATCAATTAGAATTTTATTCAAATATTACTTTCCAATTTGATTATAGATCATATTCATAATTAATTATATATTAATCACATTATATAATTTCCTCAAATTAATTTGAACAATTCAAATTATCCTTCTTAAGTATCCTCTAGTGAGCTAATGAGGGGACCTAGTGAACCTGTAGATCAAAAGCTCCAATGATATAAGATTAGTTGGTTAAACCCATTAACCAAGTTAATCAATATTCATTAACTGTGAGTACACTCCACTAAAGACTTGCAGTTTGACTCTTCTCATTATAGATAAATTTTCATGTCCACGGATGTAGATCAATACTAGCAAGTTAGTCCTTCACAAGTGTTTGTAACTCCAATTGGGTCAATTACCATTTTACCCTTGGGCTACCTTTGGCTCCTTAAGTACCAGTACTCCTCTAATGAACAATCTGTTTATGGTCCAACGAATAAACAAAAACCCCCATTTGTTCAAGCCTCAGAGACACCACTTAAGAGAACACTCATCTACTTACCCTCAAGGAGGGAATGAGCGAAT
Organism: Benincasa hispida; assembly: GCF_027475165.1. Lineage (NCBI taxonomy): Eukaryota > Viridiplantae > Streptophyta > Magnoliopsida > Cucurbitales > Cucurbitaceae > Benincasa > Benincasa hispida. The sequence continues at coordinate 68,378,476 of NC_143488.1, forward strand.
TTCATCTTCTATTATAATGTTCCTAACTCCCCACTCGGTTTTGTCCCTAAAATGATAGGTATATTGGGTCAGCGATCTGGCCACTCTCACCCATGCAAATCAAAGGACAATCCCTCGTGAACAGGAGTTCATAATATACTCAGGATTGAGAATAAGTCACCTAGGTCATCCTATTGAAATATAAACCTAACTAGTCAACGGTGTTACATCTAGTGTTAACTATTTTGCGTTCTAGTTTGATGCAAACTTATTGTATATGATACCCCCACTCGTGTGTCACCTACATGAACATGTTGGATCTTTACGTTTGTATCAAATATAAAGTGAGGTGGATCATTACGTTAGTCAGTGGGATGTACATAATATAACTATCCAAAACAACGAGAATGGTAAATAAATACAATAAACTAGGGTATCCATATACCCATTACACATCTCCCACTTGCCCTAGATTATACAATGTACATGTCTCGCACCTAGATTTTCTAGATGACTCTTAAACACTTTAGTTGAGAGAACCTTTTTAAAAGGATCAGCAATGTTGTGCTCTCAAGCGATCTTTGTGACGATCACATCTTCTTGTTGCACAATCTCTCGTATCAAGTGATACTTCTTCTCAATATGTTTTTCTCGTTTGTGGCTGCGAGGCTCTTTAGAGTTGGCTACTGCCCCATTGTTATCACAATATAAGGTGATAGGTAAGTCCATGTTTGAAACCATTTCCAAATAACTTAGGAATTTCCTGAGCCAAACTACTTCCTTTGCTACTTCACAAGCAGCTACATATTTAACCTCCATGGTGGAATCTACAATGCATCATTGTTTGATGCTACATCATACTATAGCTCCCCTCTTCAAGGTAAACACTGATCCTAACGTAGATTTCCTAATTACTTTGTCAGTCTGAAAATTAGAGTCGGTGCATCCCGTAAGGATCAAATCCTTAGACCCATACACCAGTTTGTAGTCTCTCATTCTCCTAAGATACTTGATTTTTCTTAACTGTAGTCTAGTGGTCTAATCCTGGATTGGACTAGTACCTACTGACTATTCTCATTGCATAATAAAGTCTGGCCTAGTGCAAAGCATAACATACATTAAGCTGCACACAGCTGAAGCATAGGGAATATGTCTCATATCCTCAACTTCTTAAGGTGTCTTAGGACACCGTTCCTTAGACAAGTGAACTCCGTACCTTAAAGTTAATAAACATTTCTTAGAGTTCCACATCGAATATCAAGTCAACATTTTATCGATATAAGTTACTTGAGACAGAGCCAACATTTTATTCTTGCGATCCCTAATAATTTGGACCCTAAGTACATACTGCACCTCTCCCAAATCTTTCATTTGGAATTGAGATACCAACCATTTTTTAATATCAGTAAGGTACTGTACAACATTCCTAATGAGTAGGATATCGTCCACATAAAATTTCAAGAAAGCTAATTTACTGTTGATGATTTTCTTGTAGACACAAGGTTTATCAATGTTTTGATCAAAACCAAAAGATTTGATTGCAATATCAAATCTAATGTTCCAAGATCTGAACACTTACTTCAACCCATAAATGGATCGATTCAGCTTGAAAACTTTTTGCCCCTGACCTTGGGCTACGAATCCCTCGAGCTGAGACATAAAGATATTCTCTTCAAGATTGCCATTCAAAAAAGCAGTTTTGACATCCATTTTCCATATCTTATAGTCATAATATGTGGTTATGGATAAGATAATTCTTATAGACTTAAGCATAGCAAGAGGGGAAAAAGTTTCCTCATAGTAAACCTCTTCCTTCTTGATATAACCCTTTGCTACAAGTCTAATGTTGAAACTTTGTACCTTTCCAGCTACATCTCTCTTTCTTTTATAGATTCATTTACACCCTATGGGTTTAACATTTTTAAGTAGATCTACAAGTTCCCATACTGAATTGAATTACATAGACTCCATTTCAAGGTCTATGGCTTTAACCCATTGATCCTTGTCTATGTCATTCATTGCCTGTTTATAGGGCAATGGATCTTCAATGCCATCATCTAGTATGACAACATGAGTTTCAGTTAAACCCAAATAACAATTAGGTTGTGATATAATCCTTTCATTGTGTCGAAGCACTCTCAACGATTGAGAAGGAGAGACTGGCCTGAAGTGCTGATAATTCTTGATGAAGGACCAGCTGCATCAACAACCCCTTTTGATTCTTTAGTAGCTTCATTTAATACTAATTTGTTCTATGGTTTATGATCTCTCACGTGGTCTTCCTCCAAGAATATAGTGTTTGTCAATACAAACACCTTGTTTTCTTGAGGGTCATAGAATAGATCACCTCTCGTTTCCTTAGGGTAACCAACAAATTGGCATAACCTTGAACGTGATTCCAACTTCTTTGGATTTGTCACTAGCATGTGTGCAGGAATGTTGAGGTTGATGCCCTAAATTTCATAGGGTCCTATAGTTTATAAACACATGCACGAACAAACATTTGTGATGTAATAATATGAGATATTTTATTCACTATTGTCTATGAAATATGAGATATTTTAATTGCATTAATTAAACTAAGATCCCTGGTTATCTTTGTAACTTAAGCATGTATGTGGAGACATACAAGTGGATCGTGCCTTAAATGATAACCTAAATGGTCTGTAGTGTAAGGATAAAGGAGGGAAACCTTATCCTTGTGACACTACAAATATGACCCACTTTGTAGATGTTACAAGTGTTGTAAAGTGTTACAAATGATCCGATCCTGGCATTCATATGGAGACATGCGAACGGGGGTATCCTATATAAAGAAGTTTGTATAAGATCGGACCACGAAATGTTTAGTCTCGTTATATAACACCGTTCATGATATAGACTTTTATTTCACTAGGATGACCATAGGTAACATGACCTTAACCCTGATTGAGTTGGGAACTCCTACCTATGAGAACAATCCTTTGATTTGCATGGGTGCGAGCGGCCAGATCACCGACTCAAACCTCCCACTTCAAGGATTCGTCTGATTGGGAAGCTGGGAACTCAGCTACATAAGACAGAATTCACTCATTCCTCAAAGAAGGGGTAAGTAGATAGATTACTCCCTTAAGAGCTGATTTCGGGGCTTGAACAATGTGGCGTCACGCCTTCTCATGGCTTGAGAAGTGTTCACTCATAATAGGACTATGATGTATTGTTCATTAGAGGAATCAATGGTACTTAAGGAGTTAGATATAACTACAGGGGCAAAACGATAAATTGGCCAACTGTACTTACGAGTGATTTGTGAAGGGTCATCGTACTGTTGATTGGTTATATGCAATGGACACAGAAATATATTTGTAATGCAAATAGTGTAGCTGTTAATATTTAGTGGAGTGCCCCATAGGTAGCAGATGGTGGATAATGTAATTAAAGAGTTTAGTCAGTTATTCACGTACCGTTGGAACTTCAAGCTACATGTCCATTAGGTTCCCTTGCTAGCTCAGTGGATCCATGTTGAGAATCAGTTTTTGGGTTAGTTTGAAGTTTCAAATTAACAAAAAGGAATTTGATTATATATGATATAATTAAATTGATTCAATTATATGTGATATAATTGATTTGATGTATTAGATACATTAATTGGATGTATTAATATAAATATGATTTATATTAAATTAAATAAAGGAGTAAAGAACTATGGTTTAAATATTACATATGATGTGATATTAAAACTATAGGTTATAAATATAATATGATAAATTAGTTATTATATTTATTTATAATAAAACAATTATGAGATAATCGTTGGTGGTTGGTTATATTTTCTCCTTAAACCATTTGAGTGGGAAGTTACTATCAGTTTTTAATAACTGAAGAATAAAAATGAAAATGATTTTCATTTTTGGGAATTGCATCACATTCGATTAAGTTAAAAAGAAAAGCTATACGATAGCCTTTGAGAGAGTGAACGACGAGGCATCAAGTTTACTAGACGACAACTTCTCGTTTGCTAGACGATCAAGTACCCAGTCTATACGATAGACTTAGCCTTTCTCCCACTTACTCGATTGTTTAACTTAATTGTATACATCCTTCATCCCTCTTCCAAATCCATATAGAGCCCACAACTCTTGGATTCTCACATCGAGAATACCAAGGTATCCTCGTGTGGTGTCTGCTTGCTGTTCGAGAGTCGAGTGTTATTTTTTTCTGTTCGAGGAGATTGCTGAAACGTGACATTCGTGCTGTTAGATCGAGGGAAACAAGAAGAAAGTTCTCCAAGGGTAAGTTCACTCGATCCTTAGTATTTTCCATTGGAAGCATGCTGTAATTTCAAGTTTATGCATAACTATTATTGTTTGTTTGTAAATGTTTTGTTCTTTCACAATGAGTTTGGAATGATCTTGCTTCCGCTCAATGGTTCTCTTTATATAGAGTTCCTTAAATTGGTATTAGAGGTAGGTTGTTCTGATATTCCAACTTTCATTGATGTATTGAATTGCATTTACATTCTTGGTGGGTTTTAAGCATGTCTACATTACGTTTAAGTGTTAGATGTAGTTGTGAATGTGAATTAATGGAGTTTCTATAATGATTTCCTCTGTTTGCTGCTTTCTTTTACATTTCAAAGTTGATTTGTAAGAGCCCCTGTGTTTTTTGGGCATATTAACTTGCTATCGAGTCTATATTCAAAGTGTTTGAGTCTGTGAGAGTCGTTTGTGATGAAGCTTCAAGGCGTGAAGATGCAGTTCATATCCAGGAAGAAGACCAAAGGTGTAGCCCAGGCTAAACGATCGTTTAGATTTGGTTAGGAGATCGTGTAGAAAAGTTCCACTCGATCGTGTAGCATTTGTTAAACGATCACATAGCTGATGCTACGAGATCGAGTAAAGAGTTTACTCAATCGTGTTACATTGGCTACTTGATCGTTTAAACAATGGGGGTAAACGATCGTTGAGTATGGGATACCTGTTGTATGGTAGGCTGCACACTAAAAGATTGTATAGGCAAACATGCTCATCGCATAGTCACTGGCTACTCGATCACTCGGTATGTGATACTCAACACTTGCTCCTCAATCATTTAGACGATCATGCTTCATCGCATAGTTGTCGTCTACTTGATCGTTTAGGAAGGTGTTATACTCATTCGAGTGGCCTTCATGCTTCATCATATAGTGAAAGGCGTTCGATCCATGCTACATGATCGTGGCTACTCGATGATCACAAGGAAAAGCTACACGATCAGAGGAACGAGGCTTCGCCCGGGCAGTTCAAGACCTAGATTGCTTGTTTGAACCGGTTGACTTGATGGATTAATGTAATAGATAGATTTAATTTCTGTATTTTTAGGCTAATCATCCCGGTCCATTAATTTTTTGATAAATGTACATGTGATGTATGTTTAAACTATATGTCATAAAGTATGCCATATAGTTTTAAATCCTACCATAGGTTATGTATTTATTCATGCATCATCTTTATATTATAAGAGTTATAATATAGTAGCTTGCATACTTTAGAGCATACTCATGCATCATATAATATAAGAGTTATAATATATACATGCATTAAGCATATCCGTGCATCATCTTTATATTATAAGTGTTATAGTATAAGGGTGTATGAAAGCATGTACGCTTGGTTCACTACAATTTATATAAGAGTTATATATAGTAATGAATGAACATTGCATGGGGCATGACACATAGGTTAATTTATAAAAGTTATAAATACCTAGTCTAGCTTAGCAATGTGAATGGTTTTAGTTGTTTCCTTTTATAAGAGTTGTAATGGAAATTAGAACTAAAATCAATAAGAAAGACGTGCATGCAAACTTAGGCTTGAATCATGTTTTAAAAGAGTTCTAAATTTTGATTGAGATAGACCTAAGATCATGGTTCTAATGGTATTAGAAATGTAAGTTTAATCTTTTAATTAGTTTAATAGGATTAATTGACTAATAAAAGATTAAATATGTACCAAATCTATCTATAACAGACCTTTTGTCTAAGGCGAGTTTTGTCTAGGCTGGGGTATTTAAGCTGATGGAAACGGAACATCCCTACCTGGGAACCTACCTGGAAAGGTGAATTACATAGATTTGTGCATGCATGCAAATTTGATAATAGTCTGTTAAAGTGTTTACTGGGACTTGATTCGAACTTGTTTAATTATATATATAAAAAAAAGAGTTATTTTTTAACAAATTAAACTCACTTAGATAAAATCAGTAGCTGGATTGTCTAAGTTAATGAATCCCTAGGTAGAACATTCAATGGGAGGTACTTTGGGTATATGATACTTCACTTAAACCTCTACACGTTTCTCCTTAAAGTTCACACCGTGAGATCTATCCTTTGTCTCGAGGCACCCTGGGAGTGTCCCCCTAAAGAATGATGTTTGGGTAGGTCAATACCAAGATGAATGAAGAAAATGTTCATTGTAAATGGGAGTGGGACGTGTGACAACATATCCTGCAGTCTCTCTCATTAGGTTGGATAACGTTTTCGTGCATCGCCTCGAGGCACCCTGAGAGTGTCCCCCTAAAGGATGGTAGTTTTGCACAACTCTTTATCTGTTCTCCTGAAAAGGATAGGGTTACTTTAGTCTCTTGTCTTAATCTGCTTTTTCCCTATGATGGGCGCATTAGGGCCGGACTCTAGGGCCTAAAATGAGAGGTTACACTTACGCGGAATTGTTAAAGGTTAACAAATTCTGGACCAAAAAAATGGTGACTATTAGAGTCAGTTACAAGAGTTATTTTTGTCTAATGGTTGAGAATGTCTCATCCCAGTGTAGGGGCACTTGATCATCCCACTGGTGACTTTTGTCCTGCCTTGCTGGGGAATCATTGCAAAATAGATGTCATTTCACTTAGGCACTTTAGAACTATTTTGCTAAAACCTAAAATTAGTGTTAAAAGTGGTATTGCAAATAGACTTATTAAGTTTGTTCATTATTTTCAGCAACTTTAAAAATGGCAATCGACACTTTAGCTCTATTATCTGCCGACAAACTGACTAGAGAAAACTATGTTGGTTGGAAAAACATGATTAATACCATACTAATCATCGATGACCTCAAGTTCATCCTTACAGAGGAGTGTCCTCCTATTCCAACACAAACCACCGCTCGAACTGTTCGAGAGGCATATGAGAAATGGACACGGGCGAACGAGAAGCCCGAGCTTACATCTTTGCCAGTCTGAACGACGTTTTGGTCAAGAAGTATGAGCCCATGGTCTCTACTCATGAGATCATGGAGTCCCTAAGGGGAATGTTCGAACAACCGTCCGGGCAGCTCAAGCATGAAGCTCTTAAATGCATCTTCAACTCCAAAATGGAAGAGGGTACATTTGTTCATGAACATGTTCTGAAAAAGATGGTCCACTTTAATGTGGCAGAGATGAATGGGGCTTGCATCGATGAGGGCAGCCAGGTTAGATTTATTCTGCACACATTGCAAGAAAGCTTCATATACTTTGTCAGCAACATTGTTCTGAACAAAGTTGATTACACCCTTACAACTCTCCTCAATGAGTTGCAGACATTCCAATCCTTGCTAAATAGCAAGGAGAAGAAGGTTAGTGAGGCAAATGTTTCTTCATCATCTAAGAAGTTCCATCGGGTTCGACCTCAGAAACTAAATTTGCACCTTCTACTTCCAACACTAACAAATGGAAGAAAAAGAAGGGTAGTAAGGGGAAGACACCAGCTAACCCACAACCTGCCGCTAGCGGCGTAGGCTAACATTGTCGATTGAAAAAAGAAAATATTTCCACTGCAACCAGGATGGGCACTGGAAGCGAAACTGTCCACGCTGGTTAAAGGAGAAGAAAAGGCTAAGGCCAAGGCCAAACAAGGTAAATATGATTTACTACTTTTGGAAACTTATTTAGTGGAAAATGATTATTCTGCTTGAATTATAGACTCTAAGGCCACTAATCATGTTTATTCTTCTTTTCAGGGGATTAGATCCTGGCGGCAGCTTGAGGCTAGTAAGATGATGATGCAAGTAGGCACCGGGCACGTCATCTCAGCTGTGGAAATTGAAGGCCTCCAATTGACTTTACAGAATAGATTTATCATTTTGCATGATGTATATGTACTTCCCGAGTTAAAGAGTAACTTAAATTATGTAAAGTGCTTGATTGAATGTAAATATACTCTCAAATTTTCGGTGAATAAAGTGTTTATTCTACAAGATGGTGTTGAGATATGTTCAGCTGAACTGGAAAATAATTTGTATGTGCTAAGGTCATTAGCAACAAATTCCCTCCATAACATAGAGATGTTTAAAACTGTCGTAACTCAAAATAAATGACTTAAAGTTTCTCCTAAAGAAAATGCCCAACTTTGGCACCTTTGATTAGGGCATATCAATCTCAATAGGATTGAAAGGTTGGTGAAGAATGGAATTCTAAACGAGTTAGAGGAAAATTCTTTACCTGTGTGCTAGTCATACCTTGAAGGTAAAATGACAAAAAAACCTTTTACTGGAAAAGGTTATTGAGCCAAAGAGCTTCTAGAGTTAGTGCATTCAGACTTTGTGGTCCAATGAATGTATGAGCCAGGGGAGGCTATGAGTATTTCATCACTTTTACTGATGATTATTCGAGGTATGGGTATGTTTATTTAATGCAACATAAGTTAGAATCCTTTGAAAAGTTCAAAGAGTTCAAGGCTGAAGTTGAAAACATATTAGATAAATGGATAAAAACACTTCGATCTGATGGAGGTGGAGAGTTTTTGGATTCTGAGTTCCAGAACTATATGATAGAACATGGAATCGTTTCCCTATTGGGGATGATGCCCTAAACTCTTGTGTTCTATAGTTTGTAAACACAGTTTGAACAAATGCTTGTGATGTATAATATATGATATTTTCTTCACTTTTGTCTATGAACATTGGAGGTTTTATTTGCTTTACCACAAACCAATAAACTAAGATTCCTAGTTGTCGTTTGTAACTTAAGCATGTATGTAGAGACATACAGGTGGATCATGTCTTAAGTGATAACTAAAATGGTCTGTAGTATTTGATATAGGAGGGAAACCTTATCCTGGTAACATTACGGATGCGGCCCGCTTTGTAGAATAGTTACAAATGTTGTGACTTGCTACAGATGGTCTGATCCTGATCATTCATGTAGAGACATGCGAGCGAGGCGTCTTATACAAAGGAGTTTGTATAAGACCAGACCACGAACTGTTAAAGTCTCGTTATATAAGGCCGTTTATGACAAAGACTTCACTTTACTAGGATGACCATAGGTAACATGACCTCAATCTTGAGTGAATTTAGAACTCCTGCCTTTGAGAGTGATCCTTTGATTTGCATGGGTGCGAGTGGCCAGATCGCCGACTCAAACCTACCACTTTGGGATTCGTCTGATTTGGGAGCTGGGAACTTAGCTACACAAGATGGAATTCAATCCTTCCTCGAAGCAAGGGTAAATAGATAGATTCCTTCCTGAAGGGTTGATTCCAGGGCTTGAACGATGTGGCGCCACACACCTTCTCATGGCCTGAGAGTGTCCACCATAGTAGGACTATGTTGTATTGTTCATTAGAGGGATCAGTGGTACTTAAGGATTTAGATGTAATTACAGAGGCAAAACGGTAAATTGGCCCAACTGTACTTACGAGCATCTGTGAAGGGTTATCATACTATTGATTGGTTATATTCGATGGACACAGAAATATATCTGTGGTGAGAAGAATGCAACTGTCGGTCTTTAGTGGAATGCCTGATAGTTAACGAATGGTGGGTCTCGTGGCTAAAGAGTTTAGTCAGCTACCGTTGGAGCTTGGAGCCATAGGTCCATAAGGTCCCCTTGGTACCTTAATGGATTTAAGTTGAGAATAAGTTTTTGGGTCAGTTTGAAGTGTTCAAATTGACAAGAGGGAATTTGATCATATATGATATGTTTGAACTGGTTAATTATATATGATATGATCGACATTATGTATGAGATACATTATTTGGAGGAAAATGATATAAATATGATTTATATCTAGTGGAGGAGAAAAGACTATAGTTCATATGTTGCATTTGATGTGATATTAAACTATAGGTTAATGAATATAATATGATTATATTTATTATTTATTTTTGGACAATTATAGGATAATTGTGCCGACATTTTCTCCATAACCGTGTGATAATGGGAGGTTGCTTTCAGTTTTCGTTATTGAAGGATAAAATGAAAATCATTTTTATTTTGCTAAGAGATCATATATTCGCTCACGTTTGGTGTGTACTGCCTATCGCATAGCAAACTGAGAGCCTACACGATAGCTTAACGATTGTATACACGCGCGCAGTTCCTAAACGGTCACATAGGATTTGCTAAACAATCGTCTAGCTTTTTCTTAAATGATCGTCTATACGATCGCGCGCCTGAGCGTTTATTAAACAATCGTCTTTACGATCGCGACCTTTTTACTGAACGATCATATACTGAAAGAGTTAAATAACATGTAGCGGAAGTATGAAGGACCCATAAGCATTCGAATTCATTAATTTTGGTAGAAACTAAAGCATGTTTTACTGAAAAGTGGGTTTTAAGATCATACCTTTGAAGAAATCTCCAAGAAAACGGGTGTATAGCAGTAGTCTTCTCTTGATATCACCATGAACCACCTCAAAACCTTCCCTACTATCCTCTTGGAGCTTTAGGTAGAGTTGTGGGACTCAAGAACAGCTTGAAGAAGTGAAGAATCAACAAGAACTCATATCACTCTGAACTCACAACAATCTCTTCTCATAGAAATCTTTCTCTAAAAAATTATGCATTCATCATCCTCAAATGACTCCAATCTTTTTTATATATAGTAGATGAATTTGCAAAGAAGTGGAGTACATGGTTTGCAACTCATGCTTAAAGAATCAATGTAGAGAGGATAATGGCATTTGTGTGAGCATGAAGATGAAGGAAATGAAAAAAATTTAATCTCCATTTTGTGCAACCATGTAAAACGATTTTTCATTTCTCTTTTAAAACAAAAACTGATTTTAAAACCATTTAAATTCAAAAAGGATTTTCTTAAATTAATTTCATAAACTAATTTACTATCAAATATTAAATTAATTTTTGCACAATAATCATCTTAATATATTTAAATCATATTTAAATATATATTCTCTTGTTCCATTTAATTTAAACGTTTCAAATTAATTTCTCAAGATACCCTAAAGCTTATCCATTTACGAGCTAGTAGGGGGACCTCGCGAACCTACAGATCATGGGCTCTAACGATTTGAGATTAATTGGCTAAACTCATTAGTCCGATCTAACCCCCGTTCGTTAACTAATGAGACACTCCACTATAGCCCATAGTTGAACTTCCCTCACTGTAGATATATTATGTCCACTTAATAACCATAATCAGTAACTCGATCCTTCGAAAGTTATTCGTAATCAAAGCTAGGTCAAAAATACCGTTTTACCCCTTGAATTCATCTTATTCCTTAAGTTCCTACTAATCCTCTAATGAACAATTCTGATTCATAATCTCTATGAATCAAATCCTTTCTCTATCATGAGAAGGCGGGGCCCCGATTGTTCAAGACCTGGAGTGAGTACTTAAGAGAACAACCTATATGCTAACCCTAAATAGGGTAGGAGTTAATTCCATTTTGCAAGGCTATGTCCCCAGCTATTCATCCGATCTTATCCCCAAAATGGTAAGCTTATTAAGCAGTGCTGTTGGACTACTCTCACCGTTTACAGATCAAAGGATAATCCCGAATAAATAGGAGTTCATAGCTAGCTCAGGATTAAGATCGAGTTAACCTAGGTTATATGATAAATGAAATAGTCAGTTTTAACAGTAAACGATCGTTATAAAGAAAAATGACTATTTTCGCGGTCAAGTCTATATGCAAACTCATTGCATAGGATGCCCCCACTCTCATATCTCAACATGTACATTTTGTGGATCACATCGTTTGTAGCATCTTATAACTTCTTGTAACAACTACAGAGTGGGCCACATCCAATAGTGTTACCAGGATGAGATACCCAATTTCATCCATATACCTATTAGACCATTTAGGCTATATATTATCAACTTGATCCTGTTTATGTCACTACATAAAATTATAACATTCAGATTATAGCTAGGGATACATTTATTGGATTTTCATAATAAGATGCAAAATTACCAAGTCATTATTATTGATAAAATAGAATGTTTAACACGAACTGCGAGTTCTAAGACATTCCCAACAATGTACCTCTACCTAAACGATCAAGCATCTTCTATATGATAGACACCTGCCTTCTCCTACTTTCTTGATCGTGGTATATGATTGCCTCTTCCTCTTTCCCTCTGCCAAATCCAACAGAGCCTACACCTCCTGGATTCTCAAACCGAGAATACCGAGGGTTCCAAGTGGTGGTATCTTCCTTGCTGCCGTGTTCGTGAGGAGGAAGTTCGTGGGTAAACAACCAAGTTTTAGTTAATGATTGCTTGGACGATCTCAGCGAGAGCGAGAGGAGCAGTCCGTTTGACGAGAACGAGTTTTACTGTGAAAAAGGGTTCTTCAAATGGTATGTTTTCATTCTCTTTGTTTTTTTTTTAAATTTTCAAAGCATGCTTGTAATTAGTTACTAAATGCATATCTATTCTGTTTGATTGTGAATGTGGTAATTCTATCACAATGAGTTTGGAACGATCTCGCTTCCGCTCAGAGGTACTCTTTGATAAGAGTTCCTTCATTCCCAACTCTCAGCACTTGGTACACCTTAGCAGAATGGTGTATCAGAGAGGAGAAACAAAACCCTGATGGACATGGTCCAATCGATCATGAGTTATGCTTCCTTACCGGACTCGTTTTGGGGTTTTGCAGTAAAGACTACAGCTTATATCCTCAACTGTGTTCCCTCAAGAAGTGTTGCCAGAACACCTTTAGATTTTTGGAATAGGCGTAAAGCTAGTTTGCATCACGTTCGCATCTGGGGTTGCTCGACATATGTGCTTGAGGCTAATCCTAAGAAATTGGAACCACGTTCGAGGCTGTGCCTATTTGTAGGCTACCTCAAAGGGACACGAGTACTTTTATGATCCTCAGGAAAACAAGGTGTTTGTATTGACAAATGCTACCTTCGTTGAGGAGGATCATATAAGGGAGCACAGTCCAAGAAGTAAAATCATGTTGCATGAACTTTCCAACGAAACTACTAAAACTTCAACAAGAGTTGTTGAAGAACCTGCTACATCAATAAGAGTTGTTAATGTGAGTTCATCTAGTAGGTCAAATCCACCTCAAGAGTTGAGAGAACCTCGACGTATTTGGAGAGTTACAAACCCACCTATTCGCTATATGGGTTTAACTAAAATCCTTTCTATGGTAGCCGATGGCGAGGTTGAGGATCCTTGTCTTACAAGAGTGCAATGGAAGATGTTGATCGAGATGAATGGGTCAAAGCCATAGATCTTGAGATGGGATTTTGTAGATCAACCTGATAGGGTTAAACCTATAGATTGTAAATGGATCTACAAGAGGAAACGAGGTACTGATGGGAAGGTGCAAACCTTCAAAGCTAGACTTGTGGCAAAGGGTTACCCAGGTGGAAGAAGTTGACTATAAGGTGACTTTCTCGCTTGTTGCCATGTTGAAGTCTATTCGCATCCTCCTATCTATTACCTCATATTATGACTATGATATATGGCAAATGGATGTCAAGACTGCCTTTCTGAATGGTAATCTTGAGGAGACCATCTACATGATGCAGCCCGAGGGATTCATAGCCCAAGGTCAAAAGCAAAAGGTTTACAAGCTGAATCGGTCCATTTATAGGCTGAAACAGGCATCTCGATCTTAGAACATAAGGTTTGATACTGGAATCAAATCTTACGGCTTTGACCAAAATGTTGATGAACCTTGTGTCTAAAAGAAAATCATCAACAGTTTAGTAGTTTTTCTAATGTTATATGTAGACGATATCCTATTCATTGGGAATGATTTAAGTTTACTGACTTCAGTTAAAAACCGGCTAGCGACCTAATTCCAAATGAAATATTTAGGAGAGGCTCAGTTTGTTCTTGGGATTCAGATTTTTTGGGACCGAAGAACAAAGTGCTAACACTGTCTCAGGCATCGTACATTGACAAGATATTGATCAAGTACTCGATGCAGAACTCCAAAAGGGGCCTACTGCCTTTTCGACATGAAGTTACATTGTCTAAGGAACAGTGTCCTAAAACACCTCAAGAGGTTGGGGAAATGAGATGGGTTCTTTATGCATCTGTCGTCGGAAATTTGATGTACGTGATGTTATGTACTAGACCTAACATCTGCTTCGCTGTGGGGATAGCCAGTAGATATCAGTCTAATCCAGGATAGGGTCACTGGATTGCCGTCAAGAACATCCTCAAGTATCTTCAGAGAACAATGGACTACATGCTTGAGTATGGATCTAAGGATTTGATCCTTATATGATACACAGACTTTGATTTTCAGACTGATAAAGATTCTCAGAAATCCACTTCAGGATCAGTGTTCACTTTTAACAGAGGAGCTATAGTGTGGCGAAGCACTAAGCAGGGGTGTATCACTGACTCCACCATGGAGACCGAGTATGTAGCAGCTTATAAAGCGGCTAAGGAGGCCATTTGGGTCAGAAAGTTTCTGACTGATCTAGAAGTTGTTCCATACATGTGTAGGCCCATCACACTTTATTGTGATAATAATGGTGCTGTAGCGAATTCCAAGGAGCCTAGAAGTCACAAACACGACAAGCATATAGAGCGAAAATACCATCTCATCCACGAGATTGTGCATTGAGTGGATGTGATAGTCACAAAGATTGCTTCGGAGCAAAATGTTATTGATCCATTTAGGAAGGTTCTCATGGCTACCATGTTTGAGGGTCACCTATAGAGCATGGGTCTACGAGACTGACTGCAGCTGGACTAGGGCAAGTGGGAGATTTAGTGTTGGGCCTTAGTGCCCTAGTTTATTATTTTGTACTTGTAATCATCTTATACACCCCATTAACTTTAGGAAAAATGGAAGATTATTGGGGTTGATGCCCTAAATCTCGTAGGGTTCTGTAGTTTGTAAACACATGTATGAACAAACATTTGTGATGTAATAATATGAGATATTTTATTCACTATTGTCTATGAAATATGAGATATTTTAGTTGCATTAACCACAAACTAATAAACTAAGATCCTTGGTTATCTTTGTAACTTAAGCATGTATGTGGAGACACACAAGTGGATCGAGCCTTAAGTGATAACCTAAATGGTCTATAGTAGATGGATAAAGGAGGGAAACCTTATCCTGGTGACACTATAGATACAACCCGCTTTGTAGATGTTACAAGTGTTGTAAAGTGCTATAAATGATCTGATCCTGGTCATTCATGTGAAGATATGCGAACGGGGGTATCCTATACAAAAGAGTTTGTAAAAGGGGATCAAGTTCAAGTAATAGCCAAAACGGTCTATAGTATAGGGATTAGGTTGGATACCTTATCCTAAGGACACTATGTATACGACCCACTTTGTAATTGTTTCAATAGTTGTAAAGGGTTACAAATGATGTGATCCTGAATCATTCATATGGAGACATGAAAGTTGGGGCATCCTATGGAAAAAATGTTTGCATAAGACTGGACCACGAAATAGTCACTTTTACTTTATAACAACGTTTACTGATAAGATTGACTATTTCAATTCGATAACCCAGGTAACTCGATCTTATTCCTGAGGTAACTATGAACTTCTGTTTATTCGAGATTATCCTTTGATTTACATGGGTGAGAGTGACTCAACATTTTCGATTTAATAAGCCTCCCATTTTAGTGGTAAGATCGAGTAAATAGCTGGGGACATAGTTCTATAAGATGAAATTCACTTTTACTTGCTTCTATGGTTAGTAGATAGGTTGTTCTCTTAAGTGCTGAATTCAAGTCTTGAACAAGGGGCCCTGCCCTCTCTAAAGCTTGAGAGGGACTCGGTTTGTTAGTTGGACCACAAACGAAATTATTCATTAGAGGATTAGTGAGACTTAAGGAACAAGATGTAATTACAAAGGTAAAATGATAATTTTAACCCACCTGTAATTACGAACAACCTATGAAGGATCGACTTAATAATCATGGTTAAATCAAGTGGACAAAAATACATCTATAGTGAGGAAGGTGCAGGTACTAGGCTTTAGTGGAGTGTCCAGGTAGTTAACAAATGTTGGTTAATTGGGTTAATGAGATTGGGCGGTTAATTTCAGACCATTGAAGTTCATAATCTGTAGTTTCATTAAGTCCCCTTGCTAGCTCATATCAAACTAAACCTTGGAACAGTATGTTGAAAGAATTTGAAACATTCAAATTTGGATTAGAGATTAAAATATTATATATGATATAATTAAACAAATTGGAGAATTGGAAATATTTAGATATGATTTAAATATTCTATTCATGAATAGGATTCAGTTCTAAAGGTTGGAGAATAGTAGGGTAGACTCTTTCGGTGGTCCACGAACTATTCATGATCAGAATTTAAGGAGAGATTTTTGGAATTTTGAGTTCTTC
Source organism: Benincasa hispida (assembly GCF_027475165.1). NCBI lineage: Eukaryota > Viridiplantae > Streptophyta > Magnoliopsida > Cucurbitales > Cucurbitaceae > Benincasa > Benincasa hispida. The sequence goes on from NC_143488.1 coordinate 68,394,994, forward strand.
AAAGGTTGTTTTATCTCAAACCCTAATTTTCATTATGAACATGCATGCTTAATCTCTAAAATTGATGTAATGCTTCCGCATGTTAATTGTTAACACCAACAATTGATATCAAAGCATGATTTAAGCACTCAATTTTCATTAATTTTAGCTTGGTGGGTGTTTTTCATGAGATGTATGAAAAGGGTACTAATATGGATATATTATGGTTTTGGCTTCAATTTTGTTGCAATTGTTGTAATTGGCTTCTTGTTTATGAATCTTAATGTGTAGTTAAGGGTCTATAAATTTATTAGAGTCAATAGAGTGGAAATTATGTTGTAACTGAAGGAGAAACGAAGCAAGCAACAACAATTTTTTAGCATCAGATTGCTACTGTCAAGCAGCCCTACGACACTGTTCTTCCTTTAGCCCAAAAACGCGAAACAATGTCACGAAGCCGTTCTTCCTTTAGCCCAGACACGCGCGCTCATGAGGGATCCAGTCCAATTGAACCGGTTCAGCCATTTTTGGTTCGATTTAGCTGGTTTCATGCCTTAGAGGTCTGATTCAAGGGTCTTTCAGCCGCTTCGGGTCGTTCGAGCAGTTTAGGGGCGGTTTGGAGCTGAAAACTTATTATTATTGTAATAATTTAGGTGTTTGCTTGATTAGGATGCCAAAATTGTTCCATTTCGGTGTTTGTTTGATTAATTATGCCTTGTGAATGTATGTATTAATTAAATTAATCTTGTTTATGCATAAAATATGCCATGTAGATCTAAAATCCCACCATAGAAAAGCATGTTGCATGCATTGAAAGTATGTTATAAATGTCATAATGTATAGTATGCATGTTTAGGATTTCATGAGATTTGATATAAACTATTATATTAAATTATGGAATGCATGATGTATGTTATAGATTTGTCTAAGTTATAATTGTTATTAAATGAATTAGACATTTAAAATCTATATTAAAGATAAATGCATGCTCACCTAGGGTTGACAAATAATAAGTTGTTTTAATAGTTAAAATAGATCATTATCTTATAAAACTTCAGTTACAAACTCATCCAGCAAGATTCTGTCTAAGGCTGGATGTAATGAAGTGGTTTATGGAACACCTGTTACTTAGGGATTTAGCCGATTCTTGAGTATTGTTAATTAGGTTTTATAAGAATGCGTGAGTGATGTGAGGTAATAAAATGGTTTATCACTTAGACATCGTATAAATACAAATATAAACATTATACTTGGATAAACACCTAGACTTAGGTTGTATTTATTAACCGAAGTATACTTGAATAAATATATTCCCAAACTATTTAGAACACTTTAGTGGGAGACTAATAATATATATGATATATTATTCTTAGTTCTCACGTCCCTAAGAGTTCATATCGTGGGATTCATGCTCAGCTTCATGTCGCTTTTATCATAATTGTTCCATTCGGAAGGTGTTTGCATGGGTTAATGGCAAGGAGAATAGAGGAAGTAGTTCATGTTGGGATTGATACCCTAAATCTCGTGGGTTCTGTAGTTTGTAATTATATTGTATAAACAATTTTTTTATTTAATAAAATATGAGTTTTTATTCGACATGTAGTAGCATTAACCCACAAAACCAATAAACAAACATCCAAGGTTATTTTTTGTAGTTTAAACATGTATGCAAAGACACACAGGTGAATTGTATTTAAGTGATAGCCTGAACGGTCTGTAGTAGATGGATAAGGTTGGGTACCTTATCCTGGTGTCACTACGAATACGACCCACTTTATAGATGTTACAATTATTGTAAAGTTCTATAAATGATCTGATCCTAATTACTCATATAGAGATATGTGAGCGGGGTTGTTCTATACAAAAGGGTCTGTATAAGATCGGACCATGAAATGAATAGTTTCATTATATAACACTGTCAATAGCAGAGACTTACATTTCACCAGGATGACCATAGGTCACATGACCTGAATCTTGAGTAAGTTGTAAACTCCTGCCTATGAAGGCGGTCCTTTGACCTACGTGAGTGAGAGTGGCCATTTCACCAACTCAATATGCTTACCATTTTGAGGTTTCGACTGATTAGGGAGTTGAGAACACAGTTATACAAGATAGAATTCATTTCTTTCCTACTGTCAGGGTAAATAGATAAATTGCTCCCTTAAGGGTTGATTCCAGGTTTTAAACAATGTGGCGTCACACCCTCTCTTGGCTCGATAAGGGTTTAGTCATAGTTGGACTATGACTTATTATTCATTAGAGGAATCAATGGTACTTAAGGAGTTAGATGTAACTACAAAGGCAAAACGTTAATTTAGCCAAGTTTTACTTACGAGCAATTTATGAAGGGTCATCTCACTATTAACTGGTTATATCTAGTGGACACAGAAATGTACCTGTAGTACGAAGAGTACAGTTTATTAAGAATCAAGTTAATTGTTTAAATTAATTGAGAGAATTAATTATATATGATATTATTTATTTAAATTAATTATATGTGATATAATTAATTTAAATCAATTGCATGTGGTATAATTAATATAATATATTTGATAAATTCTAATATAAAGTTTATTTGACAGAAATAGATATTTGAATATAATTCAAATATTAATTATATGAATTGGATTCATATAATTAAATTTAATAAGAATTTGATTCATATTAAGTACCATAAGATATTGAGAGATTTTCAAACCATAGGTTATATTATATTTGATGTAATATAGATTATAGGTTATATGTTATACTAGATATAACATATAGTTTGATATATATTATATACATAATAAAATAGTGTGTATATATTAATCAATTTAATTAATTTTCAAATTTTGACTTTTTTTAAAACTAATTAAGGAGATAACTCTCTCCCCCTAACATCTCTTAAATGAAAATTGTGGGTGGTTTTTTGGATGAACCGCTTTTTCCTCATACAGTATGTAGAACAGTCTATGAGTTACACAAACCATTTTGCTCTGACAAAAATTCCTCTCATCTCTAACTCTCTCCTTGAACAATTGAAAGAAGCCCACAACTCTCTCTTCGATTCTCAACCTTAAGGAGAATACAGAGGGTTCTCTTGTGGTGGTGCCAACTGAATTATTTCGGTAGAATTGTTGTTGATCAAAGAATAGATCGTGACTGTTTGGAGAGAATTTCGTGAAGTTTTTTGGACTTCAAGGGTTAGTATTTTTCTTAAACCTTTTCTCCTCTTCTCTGAAGTTTGAAGTATGCTGTAAATTTTCTTTATATAATGCATATTTAGGTTACTAATTTTATAATTTCGTGTAAATTAAAATTAGGAAGCGATCTCGTTTTCGTCTAGAATTTTCACAAACCTTCAGTTCATAGTAAGTGAAAATGTGTCAATATAATTAGCGGTCTCCTCCATTAGGTTGCACCATGCGATTCTCTTGTCCTTTCTACGTATCGTTTTTAGGCGACCACCTATTGGGAGGGTTGTGGCTTGGGAATCAGAACACCACAAACTCCAAAAATGGATAGGTTCTCTTAGTTCCATCTTCAGCATTGTCAGCCCCTCAGTAGCTTGTTGATATCGTTCTCTAAGATCTGAAAATGGAGGGTTCCACTTACAAGAATTACTAAGTGTTAGTAAGTTCTTGACCAAAAATTGATAAATAAATGCTATAGGAATAAGAGTCATTCTGATATTAGTATTTAATAAAAAATGTCTTGGTTCAATGAAGAAGTAATTGACCACCCCTCGGTAGCGATTATTCAAACTCATTGAAGTATCGTTGCAATTAATAATAAATATGGGTACATTATTACTTTTTGCTAAAATTAATTGGGTTCGATTGCTTTTTCATTAATAGAATTTGTTTATATTTTCAGCATGTCGAACTCTATTATACAACTAATTGCTTTTGAAAAATTTAGCAATGAAAATTATTCAACGTGGAAATCAAATATAAACACAATATTAGTGATTGGTGATTTAAGGTTCGTTTTAACGGAGGAATGTCCTTTAGTTCCTAGCTCGACCTCAAATCGAAATGTTCAGGATGCCTATGAAAAATGGATAAGGGAAAATGAAAAGGCCCAAGCCTACATCTTAGGAAACATATCTGATGTCTTGACTAAGAAGCATGAAGGCATGGTTATTGCTAAGGAGATCTTACAGTCGTTGCAAGCAATGTTTGGACAACCGTCCACGTTGGTAAGGCACGATGCTCTCAAATACACTTATAACTGCAATATGAAGGAAGGGACCTCTATTAGAGAACATGTCCTGGATATGATGGTCCACTTTAATGTGGCAGAAGCAAACGAGGCTATCATAAATGAGAAGAGTCAAGTCAGTTTCATCATGGAATATTTTCCGAAGAGTTTCTTATAGTTTCGAACGAATGCAATGATGAATAAAATCAGGTATAATCTAACAACTCTCCTAAACGAGATTTAGATTTACCAGTCTCTTATAAAGAATAAGGGACAGGAAAGGGAAGCAAATGTTATCACCCTTAACAAGTTCAAAAAGGGATCATCCTCAGGAATAAAGTTTGGATTTTCAACTTCTAAACATAAAAGTGTCAAGATGAAGAATAAGAGAAAAGGGAAAAATAAGACTCCTGCAAAGAAAGCCAAGGGGAGGTTTCAAAATGTAAATGTTACCACTACAATGAAAATGGGCATTAGAAGAGAAATTACCCAAAATACCTTACTGAGAAGAAAGCTGAAAAGGCAAAACAAGGTAAATATGATTTACTAATAATTGAAACATGTTTAGTGGAGAATTCTCATTTGACCTTGATATTAGATTCAAGCACCGCTAACCATATTTGAAATTTTATTCAGGAAATTAATTCCTGGAGACAGCTTGTAGAGGGCGAGATGACTTTCAAGGTAGGAATAGGAGAGGTTGTCTTAGCCAATGCAGTGGGAGATTTGAATTGTTTTTTTGGAGATAAACACCTTTTACTTGAAATGTATATCATGTACCTAATATAAGAAGGAACTTAATATCTATCTCTGCTATTAAAACATTTGTACAAAGTTGCTTTTGAAATCAATGAAGTGTTCATTAGTTCAAGAGGTGTCCAATTATGTTCTACAAAACTTGAAAAAAACTTATATATGTTAAAACAACCAAGGCAAAAACTATTTTAAATATAGAGATATTTAAAATAGCTGAAACTAAAAATAAAAGGCAAAAAGTTTCTCCTAATGCCTATCTTTGGCACTTAAAACTTGGACACATTAATCTCAATAGGATTGCGAGATTGGTCAAGAGTGGACTCCTAAATCAGTTAGAAGATAACGTCTTACCTCCGTGTGAGTCCTTTCTTGAGGGTAAAATGACTAAAAGATCTTTTAAGAGAAAAGGTATTAGAGCAAATAACCCATAGAGCTCATGCATTCAGACCTCTATGGTCCAATGAATGTTAAAGCACGAGGAGGGTATGAATATTTCATCAACTTTATCAATGATTATTCGAGGTATGACTATGTTTACCTCATGCATTACAAGTTTGAATCTCTTGAAAAATTCAAGGAATATAAGGCTAAGGTTGAGAACCTATTAGGTAAAACAATCAAAATACTTCGATCAGATTGAAGTGGTGAGTATATGGACTTGAGTTTTAAAGATTATTTGATAGAACATGGAATCCAGTCTAGCTCATTGCACCCAGTACACCCCAGCAAAATGGTGTATCAGAAAAGAGAAATAGAACCCTGTTAGACATGGTTCGTTCAGTGATGAGCTATGCTCAGGTGCCTAATTAGTTTTGGAGATATGCAGTACATACTACAGTATACATTTTGAACATGGTTCCTTTGAAAAGTGTTTTAGAAATACCTTATGAATTAGGGAGATGGCGTAAAGGTAGTTTACATTACTTCAGAATTTAGGGATGTACATACAACACATGTGTTGGTGCAAAATCCAAATAAATTGAAAAGTTGTTCAAAACTATGCCTATTCATAGGTTATCCCAAGGAAATAAAATGTGGTCTATTTTATGATCCTCAAGATGATAAAGTGTTTGTATAAAAAAAAAATGCTACATTCTTCGAGGAAGACCACATAAAAAATCATCAACCTCGTAGTAAGCTAGTATTGAATAAAATTTACAAAGAAGTTACAAATAGACCAATAAGAGTTATTGATCAGGTTGGTCCTTCAACAAGAGTTGTTGATGGAACTGGAATATTTGGTCGGTCACATCCTTCTAAAGAGTTGAGAGAGCCTCGATGTAGTTGGAGGGTTGTTCAACATCCTAATCGCTACATGGGTTTAACAGAAGCTTAAGTCATCATACCTGATGATGGCTTAGAGAATCCCTTGACCTTTAAACAGACAATGGAAGATGTAGACCAAGACCAGTCGATCAAAGTCATGGATCTCGAAATGGAGTCTATGTACTTCGATTCAATCTAGGAACTTATAGATCAATCATATAGGGTAAAACCTAATAGATGAAAATGGATCTAAAAAAGGAAACGATGTAGGAGTATATCAGCATGCAGCGGAAGCAACAAGGATCAATAAGCATTCTAATGCATCAATTTTGGTTATAAATGAAACATGCTCATACAATAATAAGAGGGTTTCAAGTCATACCTTTGTAGAACCTTTAGAATCTTAAATTTAGCTGCAAATCTTCTCCAAATCTTATTGTGAACCACCTTAAGATCTTCTCTACTATTCTCGTGGAGCTTTAGATTGAGTTGTGGGACTCAAATAAGCTTGAATAAAGGAAATTTGGAGAATAACACACTACTACACCCACTTAAAGAACACATTCTTCAGCTTGAATTTTTCAGCAAAAACTCAACTGATGCATGCCTCATTTCCTCTTCAATCTTCTCTATTTATTGCAGGACTATCATGCAATGGAGAAAGTTGCATGAGGTGTATCTCATGCTTGAAGAATTGAAGCAAAATTTAAATGAGTTTAGTGTGAGCTAGTTGATGAAGGTGAGTGGAGAAATCCCATATTTCTCATTTTTGTGTTTTTTCTAATTTTACAAAATTATTTCAAAAAATCAATTTGATTTCAAAGTTGAAAAAATTATTAATTTTACAAAATTAATTTCAAATTTTAATTTTCTAATTAATAATAAATAATTAATTCTAATTAATTTTAATATCAAATATTAAATTAATTTTACACAAATTCCACCTTCATGAATTAAATATTTAAATCATATTTAAATATTAATTAATTCTCCAATTTCGTTTAATTCCAAAATTAAACGCGTAATTATATCTCATATAATTACTAATTCTCTTAATTCTGAACTTTTCAAATTAACTTATCACGTTACTCTAAAGCTAATCCATTTACGAGCTAGTAGGGGGACCTTGTGGACCTACAAATCATAGGCTCCAATGATCCCAGATTAATTGGCTAAACTCTTTACACCAAATAACCCTCATTCGTTAACTAATGGGTCACTCCACTAAAGCCCATAGTTGCACTCCCTTCACTGTAGATATATTATGTCCACTCGATATAATCATGATTAGTAAGTTAACCCTTCATAGGTTATTCGTAATAACAGTTGGGTCAAATGTCTATTTTACCCCCGAGATCACCTATTGTTTCTTAAGTCCCACTGATCCTCTAATGAACACTTGGTTTGTGATCCAATCAATAAACCAAATCCCTCTTGGGCCAATGAGAGGGTGGGGCTCCTTGTTCAAAATCCGGAGTCAGCAATTAAGGGAAAAATCTCTCTACTATCCCTGAAATCGGGTAGGAGTGAATCCCTTCTTGCACCCTATATCCCTAGCTATCTATCCGGTCTTACCCCTGGAGGTTTATTGAGTCGGCGTTGTTGAGTCAACCCTCACCTATGCAAACCTAAGGATAATCCCGAATAAACAGGAGTTCATAGTCAGCTCAGGATTAAGGTCAAGTTACCTAGGTTATCACTTTGAAATATTCAGTCTTAAACAGTAAACAACGTTCTAAAGTAAGAGTGACTGATTTCGTGGTGCGATCTTGTACAAAACCATTGCACAGGATGCCTCCACTCATCATGTCATTACATGTACAAATTAGGATCACATCGTCTGCAACACTTTACAACTCTTTGTAACAACTACATAGTGGGTCGCATCCAATAGTGCTACCAGAATAAGGCATCAACCTCATTCATATACTATAGATCATTTTGACTATTTATTTGAACTTGATCCACTTTTATGTCTCCACATAAAGTTCAAGTACTCATGTAATAGTCATGGATCTTTTAGTTTATTGGATTTATTTTTAAAACAAAATAAGCAATACATATTTTTAATAACAACTTATTGAATTTTTAGAATAAGTTTTATTGTTTACAAACCACGAGTTTTAGGACATAAAACCCAACAAACGAGACCAAACCAGTAAGGTACAGATCTTTAAGGCTCGACTTATGGCAAAAGGGTTTACCCAAATAGAAGGGGCGGACTATGAAGAAACATTTTCTTCTGTTGCCATGCTAAAGTCAATAAGGATACTCTTGTCCATAGCCGTTTTTTATGATTATGAGATCCGACAAATGGATGTTAAGACAACCTTTTTGAATGGCTATCTTGAGGAGATTATTTATATGGCTCAACCAGAAAGGTTCATTGAATAGGGTCAAGAGCAAAAGGTTTGCAAACTAAAACGAACCATTTATGGGTTGAAACAAGCATCTAGATCCTGGAATATAAGATTTGATATTGCGATCAAATCCTATGGCTTTGAACAGAATGTTGACACACCTTGTGTTTACAAGAATATTGTCAACAAAACTATAACTTTATTAGTATTGTACGTTGATGATATCCTACTCATTGGAAATTATGTAGGATTCCTAACTGATATTAAGAGATGGCTAGCAACAAAATTCCAAATGAAAGATTTAGGAGAAGCTTAGTATGTTCTTGAAATCCAAATTGTTCGGAATCACAAGAACAAAATGCTAGCACTATCTCAAGCATCTTATATAGACAAAATGTTGTCTAGGTATAAGATGCAAAATTCAGGAGGGGTTTGCTACCTTTCAGGCATAGAATTCATCTATCTATGGAACAGTCTCCTAGGACACCTCAAGAAGTTGAGGCTATGAAACATATTCCCTACGCATCAATAGTTGGTACTCTGATGTATGCCATGTTGTATACACGACCTGACCTATGCTATGCAGTAGGAATCATCTGTAGATTTAAGCTGAATCCAGGATATGATCATTAGACTGTCATTAAAAATATACTCAAATATCTTCAGAGAACGAGGGACTATATGCTCGTGTATGGCAGTAAGGATTTGATCCTTACAGGATACACTGACTCTAGTTTTTAGACCAATGTAGATTCAAGGAAATCAACCTCGGGATCAGTGTTCAGTCTAAGCGGAGGAGCTATAGTTTGGAGAAGTATAAAGCAAAGTTGTATTGATGACTCCACCATGGAAGCAAAGTATGTGGCTGTATATGAAGCAGTGAATGAGGTAGTATGGCTAAGAAAATTTTTAACAAATTTGGAAGTGGTTCTAAATATGCATATGCCTATCACCCTCTATTGTGATTACAGTGGAGCAATTGCAAATTTCAAAGAACCTAGAAGCCATAAATACGGAAAACACATTGAACACAAGTACCCTCTCATCAAGGAGATAGTACATCGAGGAGATGTGATAGTCACATAGATAGCCTCAGAAGACAATTTAGCTGATCCGTTTATAAAGGCCTTCTCGGCTAAAGTGCTTGAAGGTCACCTAGTATATCTAGGACTACGAGTTATATAAATTTAGGGCAAGTGGGAGAAATCATGGGTATGTGATGCTCTAGTTTATTGTATTTATGTTCTTTCTCTCACACTCAATATTGTATATGTAATCTGTTGGAGTTTCAGTCTAAGTAGGAGTTTCTTGGGTTGTATGTCCTAAAACTTGTGGTTTGTAAACATTAAACATATTCTATTTACAATAAAGATGTTATTAAGGTTTATTCAGTAAAGTTGTTATTGAATATGTGAATTGCACCATTTTAAACTTTGAATCCAATAAACTAAGAACCCTTGGCTATACATGAATACTTGAACTTTATGTAGAGACATAAAAATGGATCAAGTTCAAGTAATAGCCAAAACAGTCTAGTATAGGGATTAGGCTAGGTAACTTATCCTGAGGACACTATGGATATGACCCACTTTGTAACTGTTACTATAGTTGTAAAGTGTTACAAACAACGTGACCATGAATTACTCATGTAGAGACATGTGAATGGGGGCATCCACGAATTGCTCTCCGACAAGCAGAGCGGTTTATTGGCCTGCCTACCATTAAAAGTTTGCATAAGATCAGGCCACGAAATAGTCACTTTTACTTTATAACATCGTTTACTGATAAAATTGACTATTTCAATTCAATAACCTAGGTAACTCGATCTTAATCCTGAGCTCACTATGAACTCCTGTTTATTCAGGATTATCCTTTAATATGCATGGGTGAGAGTAGCTCAACATCACCAACTCAATAAGTTTCCTAGGGGTAAGACTAGGTAAATAGCTGAGGATATAATCCTGCAAGACGAAAATCACTCCTACCCACTTCTAGGGTTAGTAGATAGGTTCTCCTCTTAAGTACTAAATCTAGGTTTTGAACAAGGGGTCCCGCCCATTCTAAGGTTTGAGAGGGACTCAATTTGTTAGTTAGACCATAAATCAGTTTGTTCATTAAAGGATGAGCGAGACTTAAGGAACAAGATGTAATTACAGGGGTAAAACGATAATTTTAAACCAGCTATAATTATGAACAACCTATGAAGGATCGACTTACTAATCACGGTTAAATCAAGAGGACAAAAATATCTACAGTGAGAAGAATGCAGCTACTGGACTTAGTGAAGTGTCCCGATAGTTAACGAATGTTGGTTAATTGGGTTAATGAGATTAGTCGATTAATCTCGGATCGTTGGAGCTCATGATTTGTAGGTCCATTAGGTCTCCCTACTAGCTCATATCGGACTAAACCTTAGAACAATGTGTTGAGAGAATTTAAAACATTCAAATTTGGATTACGAATTAAAATATTATATATGATATAATTAAACGTTTAATTATCAAATTAAATAAATTGGAGAGTTGGAAATATTTAAATATGATTTAAATACTCTATTCATGAATAGAAATTCATGTTCGGAATAAGTGTTTTTATTAATTTAATATTTGATATTAAATTAAATTAATTAATTAAATTGTTTAGTTAATTATTTTGAATTAATTTTATTTTAAGTTTAGAATTTTGGAAATTCATTTAAAATTGGAAAATGGGAAAATCCCATATTTCTCACTTACAATTTTATTTCCAACACCTATTTTCCACTATAATTAAAAAGATTTGGTGTCAAATTCTTAGGCATTTTCATTTTGCATGATTTGTATTATAAATAGAAGTTCGTTGACTATTGAAGGGGTTCGTATAAATCAATTTCTTGAAAGAAATTGTTCTTTCATTTTTCCTTCACACCAAATTACGATTTCTCCAAAATTCTCTTAAATTCTCACACAATTTGGATCCCACAATCAGTTCCAAAGATTGGAGAAGACTCTTACGGTGGTCCACGAATGGTTTGTGATCAAAATTCAAGGAGAGATTGTTGGAATTTTGAGTTCTTCAAAGGTTGTTTTTTTTCAAACCCTAATTTTCATTATAAACATGATGTTTAATCTCTAAAATTGATGTAATTATAGTGCTTAAGATTCAAATTGCTTCCACATGTTAATTTTTAACACCAACAAAGTATTCGTACCCTCCTCGAGATTTTACATTCATTGGACTACAAAGATCTAAATGTATGAGCTCTAAGGGCTCTTTGGCTCTATAACCTTTTCCATTAAAGGTCTTTTAGTCATTTTTTCTTCAAACTAAGATTATTTGTTGGAATTTTTTCCACTAGAGGTAATGAATCATCTTTTCTAACTCGCTTAGAAGTCCATTCTTTACTAGTCTCCCGATCCTATCGATATTTATGTGACCTAATCACAAATGCCAAAGATATGTATTATTGTTACTTTGAGAAATTCTTTAACTTTTAGTTTGAGTATTTGCCGTTTTAAACATCTCATAATTTAAAAATGTTTTTCATTCAGTTGATCTTAACACATATAAGTTGTTTTCCAGTTTAGCTGAACAAATAGTCGTACCATTTTTTATAATAAATGCTTTATTAAATGAAAAGGAAATGTAATATGATTTTTCGATTAGACAAGAAATAGATACAATGTTCCTCTTAATTTTGGGAACTATATATAAATTGTCTAGAATTAAGTATATATTCCTAAAAAAAAAACTTAGTAGCTCCCACTGCACGAGCTGAAATGGTGTCTCTCGTTCCAATATTGAGCGTTATTTCACCCTCCTTGAGCTGCTAGAAGGAACTAATTCCCTGTGAAGAAGAATAAACGTGATTAGTGGCTCTCAAATCAAGTATCTAGGCATTATGGTCATTTTCCACTAAGCAAGTTTCTAAAACTAGTAAATCATATTTATCTTCATTCTCTTTCTTATTCTCGGCGAGGTACTTGGGACAATTGCGCTTTCCGTGACCATCCACATTGCAGTGGAAACACTTGCCCTTTTCGGCCACCTTGGCCTTGGCCTTACCTTTCTTAGTAGCTAGAGCCTTCCCCTTCCCTCCTTTCTTTTTCTGGATATTCTTAGAACCAAAAGATGAGGGAACAAACTTAGTTCAAGAAGATGAACCCTTGTGAAACTTGTTGGAATGGGTAATATTTGCCTCTCCTTTTATCAATCCCTTACATTTCATAAGAGACTGATAAGCCTGTAACTCATTCAGGAGGGTAGTCATGATTTACTCCTTCCCCTTCCTTCCTTTCTTTTTCTGGATATTCTTAGAACTAGAAGATGAGGGAACAAACTTAGTTCAAGAGGATGAACCCTTGTGAAACTTCTTGGAATGGGCAATATTTGCCTCTCCTTCTATCAATCCCTTATATTTCATAAGAGACTGATAAGTTGTAACTCATTTAGGACGGTAGTCATGATTTACTCTATTTTATTCATACTGCATTATTGCGGAATTGAAGAAAACTATTCAAAAGAGATTCTAAAATAAATGGCAGCTGACTCTGCTTGTTGATGATCGTGCTGTTCATTTCGATGACATAGAAGTGGACCATCAGATCGAGAACATGTTCTTTAACTGATTGGCTTTCCTTCATGCGTGTATTATAAACATACTTGAGGGCCTTATGCCGAATCTGAGAGGACAGTTGTCTAAACATCTTCTGGAGGGATTCCATGATCTGACGTGCAATGATCGTGGCCTCGTGTTTCTTGGTAAGAATGTCATATAGACTTGCCAAGATATAGACTCAGGCCTTGTTAATGGCCTTCGTCTAGTGGTCATAAGCATCCCTTACTGCTCAGGATGCATTATGAGCAGGGATTGGAGGACATTCCTTTGTTAAGACGAATCGTAGATCATCTATAACTAGAATAGTATTCAAGTTAGATTTCCACATCGCAAAATTTTCTCTGGTTGGTTTTTCATTCTTAAGCAAAGAAATTATTGTGGAAGAAATGCTAAAACGAATAACAAACGATTGGTCGTATTAGTTATACTTAGCCCATTACACAAAGAAAAAAAAATAAGTACCCAATCAATTCAGCAAAATCAGACAATCACATAACCCTAATTAAACTTTTGATTTAGCTTTTACAACGATACTTCAGAGGTTTAGAGCAACTGCCACTTAAGGGTGATCAACTACCCCTCCTCTGAACTGAGACAATCTCAGCTAATTACTAATACCAGAATAACTCTTATTATTATAGTTCTTAGCTATGGTTTTTCGATCAAGGATTCATTAACTAGCTTAATTCATCTTGTAGGTGTGACCCTACAATTTTTGGATCGCAGAGGTACGCTTCAACAGGCTACTGTAAGGAAAGACAAATGTTGAAGATCAACCTAAGTAACCCTATCCATAATTGGAGTTTGCGTTGTTCCGAATCCTGTGATCAGACCCTCCGAAGAGATGGTCGCTCCAGGAAGACACGTAGGCGGACCATAGGAATCTCACAGTGAAACCTAATTGAGGAGACTGTAGGATACGTTGACAAGCGTCTTCCTCCCACTTACTATGAATACTTTCCCTATTTACTTTGGTATTGACCCATGAAAAAACTTTCCGAAGGGAGGCCGCGCATAGGGTGACACAAAGTCGAGCATGGATCTCACGATATGAACTCCTAGGGACATGAGAGTTAAAAATTGATATATTCCATATACCATTTTTTTCCAGTAAAGTATTCTATTATTTTAGGGTTTTATTGTACTTTTAAATTTCGGCTAATGAATTTATCTAAGTCTATGCCTATTATAACTCTTATAATAAGGTCTTTACTCTAATGTTCTAGGTGAATTAAACCATTTAATTAACCTAGTGTTATTGCATGCTAACAAGATTAAGGTTAATTCAACTCAAGTTCCAAGTCAGTTCTCAGGTAGGAGATGTTCTATAAACCATCATCTTAACAACCTCCAACCTAGACAGAACTTCACCGGTAGAGTTCCCTTATAACCTAAAGTCATGTTTGTTCTATTAGTCAAATTTTAAACCTATTAAAACAAATACGACATAATTCTTATCTTATTAGAATTAATGTGATCTAAGATCTAGATTAATTTTAAACATTTAAAAATTAAATCTAATTCCCTAAGATCCTAATTTTGCATGCAACTCTTTATTATAGGTTGACGGTTATTAATTATTAATTTTATAATTATTAGCCCTATAAACATGCTTTCTATGGTTTATTTGAGTAACAATCAAATTCTAATTAACAAGAAAACCATATTACATGCATCTCATTACTTTAATATAATAATTATATTAACTATAGATGTGCCATGCTCAATGCAAATTGATTTTCAATTTTATTAATATAACATTTATATTAAACCACTCATGAAAATCTACCAAGCATATATAAGACATTAATAAATATAACTCTTTATATTTACCTAAGTAACACCATGTATCATGCTTTTCCAATTTCATATATTCAACACATCATAATATATTAAATAACTCATGAAATCATTTCCACATCATGCATTAAAACCATACATTATAACACTTATAACATATTAAAATGCATGATCATGCTTAACCTATGGTGGGATTCATCTAAATGATATCCATAAAGCATTTAAATAACAATTGAACTGGTAATTTTGGCCCTTAGAATAAAATAAAGCAATAAATTATAATAATTATGCTAATTTTATCATAAAATAAGCTTCTACGGTTCCAGAACGAGACCAGACCAACTTGAACCGACCCGAACTGCTTCGAACCGGACCCCAAAACTAGAAATTAAGCCCCCCCAGTGCTAAACCGGATCGAACCACCTTGGACGGCCACTGAACCGCATGCAATGCAACCCTAACATTGCATTGTTATACTGTTGCAACGTTGCGGCTCTAGGTTGCGTTCTAGGCAGAAATTGCGACTATTTTTTTGTTTTGACCAAAATTAGTCTCGATCTTCATCGAACACAACCCTAATTCTAGATGCAGACTTATAGAATACAACATATTTCATGATAAATGCCAAAAAATGTAAGGGTTTTACAATTTTTTATCAAATAAAAACATAAAATATATGGCCATAAAATCACTGTAAACATTCATTCGCAAAAAATTAACATTCAAAATGCAATTTAATCCCACCAAAAAATCCAGTGCAAATTTCAGAAACCTAAAGTAATATAATGAGATAGCTTTGGTACCAATTATAGGGATGAAAGCCTAATTGAAGCAGAAAACACATAACCTAAATCGCTATTAACTTGGGTTTTCTGAAATACCCATATGTTGGGCAATTCTAGAAGATTATACAGAGACCAAACAAAACTGTCTACTATAGAAAAACTTAGGTTAAGCATCCGTAGAAAATAAAACTACAGAGAAAAATAATTTACCTTCGTAAAATCAAACAAGAATCAATTCTCCAATTGATTTCACGAACAACAACACCACAAAGGTTACTCCCTATCCTCTTGAGAAACTTGAGATGATTTGGTTTATGGAAACCAAAATTAAATAGAGAAAAGAGAAGGAGAAATTTTGAGAGTAAAATTCACGAACCTTTATGTGTGTTTTTTTTCAGACTCATCAAAAATCACCCATCCTGCATACGATTTTCAAGTGTATTATCAAAGGAGAGAGAGAAATGTGGGAGACATCCCACATTTCGATCAACTCCCTACGTGGGAGTTAACTTTAAATTAAAATTAATTAATTTAATAATCAATATTTAATTAATGATTTCATTTAAATCATATTTAAATGAAATATCTCTCACATAAACAATAGTTTTAATTTAATTAATTTAATAAAAAACAAATTAAATAATATTTAATTCTCCAATTAAATAATTACTAAATTAAATATCAAATATTTAATTTAACCTCAATTTGAATTATATTCGGTTATATTTCTCTCATAACCTATAGTTTTAATGTGCATCAAATACAAATTAATTTTAACATATAGTTTTAATATGAATCCAATTCATATTAAATTAATATTTGAACCCCTTCAAATATTTAATTCTTCCATAAATTAATTTTGAATCATACGCAAAATTAAATTTATATTATAAAGTTTAAATAAAATATAAAATTTATGTTATAATATATCATTATACATTATATTATTTCCCTATGTAAATTTAAACATTTCAAACTCAATTCAAGACATAGTTGTCTCAATTTTTTTATAAGCTAGGAAGGGGACCTTATGGACCTATGGATCAGAAGCTCCAACGATATGAGATTAATTGACTAAACTCATTAACCAAATTAATAAAAATTCGTTAACTATTGGTACACCCCACTAAAGATCACAACTGCACTATTCTCACTACATATATTTCTTTGTGTCCATGGATATAGACCAATAACAGCAAGTTAATCCTTCACGAGTGTTCATAACACCAGTTGGATCAAATTACCGTTTTACCCCTAGGTTACCTCTATATCCTTAGGTACCAATACTCCTCTAATAAATAATCTGTTTATGGTTCAACTACTAAACAGAAATCCCTCTGGGGCCAGTGAGAGGGTAGAGCCCTTTGTTCAAGTCCCGGAGACACCACTTAAGGAAACACTCATCTACTTACCCTAAAGTCGAGAAGGAGTAAAATCCATCTTGTATTATTATGTTTCCAGCTCCCCTCTCGGTCTTGTCCCCAACATGGTAGTCTTATTAAGTCGGTAAACTGCTCACTCTCACCCATACAAATTAAAGGACAATCCCTCGTGAGTAGAAGTTTATAATATACTCAAGATTAAGACTAAGTTGCCTAAATCATCTTATGGAAAATGAAACCTAACGAGTCAATGGTGTTACATCTAGTGGTTACTATTTCGTGGTTAGGTCTTATGCAAACTCATTGCATAGGATACCCCTACCCACATGTCACTGTTTGAACCCTTTTTAGTGTCATTTAATTCCCAAAAAGAGCTACAAATCAGAAGAAAATTTATACTACCAAACTACTCCTATCACTACAAAAACGTAGCAATAATGGTAGGATCTGCAAGGAAGCGCGATTTATTTCGTTAAGCCAATTTTCTAACTAGAGCGGTAAATGAAGGGGTTTTAGTGTGAAAGAGATAAAAGCGTAAAACATAAAATGCAAGGGTAAAGTAAACGAAGGATAAGAATTGTCTGATTTCGGGAGCAAGAGAGATCCTAAGTAATTTCAATCATTGAAATCCGTTAATTGGACATGTAACCGATTTATGCTTTCACAACACTTGCTTGACTCGACAAAGCTAGCCTCTACAAAGGTGGACAACTAGCTAGGACCGAACCAAGAAAGCATCCTAATTAAACTATATGCATTAAATCATAATTGGGTTAAATAGCAATCAATTAAGACTAATCACATGCGCATTAAGCTTTAGGATTTCATCGTGTCGATTAATTAGTGGGAAAGCCCCAACTCAATCAACTGATTTATTCTTGAACCTAGATCAAACATGCATCCTAAAACCCAAGACCAATCTATAAATCCTAGTATACACGACCAACTATTTTCTACTGGGGAGATTTTAAGCATGGACGGACATTAGAGAAACACGTGAGCCTAAATCAACTAGCTAAGATATGCATTCATGATAGGGGCGTCAATCCAACACACAAATATATACCAGAAATCATGCAAGATTTAAGAAAACATAAATTCATTATGCAATAAGTCTAAAGAACGGAAATCTTAAGAAAAGTACATAGGGTTCTTATTCCAAAAATTAGATAGAAGTTACCTCTTAATTCATAGACAAATCAAGAACGAACATCCAATCCATGGATTACAACCCAAAATCAAATGTAAAACCTAACCTAAGATAATAAAATATGAAGGAAAAAGAAGAAGAAGCCAGCCCCCCTCGAATTTGCCTCCAAAAGATAGCATATTTGACCTAAAATCAAAGAGAGAACTTTAGAAAACAGGCTCCTATCAATTCAGACCTCGAGCTTCAGGTTAGCATTGCAACGCTGGTGAAAATATGAGGCGTGCATAGATTCAGCACTTTTTCATCAAAATTCGTAGCGTTGCAACACTGTTCCATCAATTGTATATTCTACCTTATAGCGTTGGGCAAGCATTGGACGAGCGTCGCAACTCTGTGATAGAGGCATTTTAGTAATTTCTTCTCATTTGAAGCCTGAATGCTTAAATCACCTCAAAATTGCTTCAAATTAATCTCATTCTTCACCAAATGGTTAATTCTACCTCTTGATTTCTTAGTACCTACAAAATAAGACAAAAAACACATAAAATCCCTTAACAAACCTAAATTAAGCAAGGAAATATAGCATTTTTTCAAGAGCTATCAAACACCCCCCAACTTAATTCTTGCTCGTCCTGAGCAAGGTAGAACAAAATATAGACATGAAACTTATTATGCAAATGAGCGACTCAAATCTCAAGGCTAAAGATAACAAACTCTTCTAAAAGAAAGGATTATTCAAATGCATGCACTTAATCAAGAAGTTTAAAACTAATTCTCTATCCTCTACGTGTGTGTGTGCTTAGCCAATCCTATCTAGGTCTCTACTAGCCTAACAAGGTTTTATTCGACCCTCACTAGTTTTTCCCCTACTCTGGCTCGGAGGATCAAGTATTAAGCTCCCTAGACTCAAGTTGGCAATGTGAAATTTAAGGGAAACCAAACTTTTAATTCTACTTTTTCTTTTTCTTTTTCATTTTATTTTTATATTTTTATTACTTTAAAAGAAGGAGAAACTCTTATCCAGGTTACACCACCTTTGTTTTGGCTTGTCCACACGGGCTACATGAAAGACATCCAGCTACAAGCAATGTATTCTTCAAAGATGCTGAAGCTTACTCATTCCTTAAAGGCACTTTAGCTCAGAGGGAAACTACGTGTCATAGCCGCCCCAAGTTAATCACACCCCTAAGAAAGAGAAGTAATCCCCTTAAAAAATATCATACAAACTTACTTTTACTCTACAACATGCTTACCTTTTATTTAGCATACAACAGACTTTTACTTTACAAAACAAGAGTTTGGCAAAAACCTAAGTATGCATTACTAAATTAAGCTTTAATTACTTAACAACTATCACTTAGACCTTTCAGGGTAACAACAAACATATGGACCAAATAACCCAATCATAAGCATTCAAGACCACAAATAAGACGATTATGTACTCAAAATATGCAGGGGAATCAATAAAAATTTTTAAATTTAGCCCAAAATCATGCATACATTTTGTGAATCCTAAACAGACTAAATAGAAAGTTATCTAAATCCTATCACAGAAGGTCATCATCACAATACATGCATCACAAAAATCATACCAGCAACTCAACCTCAAATTCTGAGCTCAGGTGTTCAAGGACTTGCCAAACATGCATATATAACCACCACCACCAACTTTCAAATGATGCATTATCCCCAATATATCTTTAATCTAGCCCCAATGAGAATAAAGACAAGGAAATAGAAAACCTCCCTTGTAGGTGTTTTCGTGCACAATCTTTAAGGTGTGGCAATAGGGCTCATCTCTCAAAAAGATGCTCTTTTCTTCTAGGTCGTCCCTACAAAATAAAAACATAAAGAAAGCTAATCTAGAAAGCAAATAAAGAAATCAGTAAATTTTATTACCTAGCTCCCTCTAAGAGTGACAAATTTTTAACATCGATTGCTCGAATGACCTATCCCTTGTCAAGGTACAAAAAAATTCTCATATTTCTCTAGTCCCTTATTGGGTGAGTCGACATAGCCCGATAAGACTATGAGGCTCTGCATCTTTGAAGAGAACCAGACAATTCGAATTTGATATTTTTCATATTAGTTTAAAAAAAGTAAAAAGAAAGAATCAAAAGACTCAAGCGTACCAAAAAAGTCAAAGACTCAACAGACTCTTGAGAATAAGAAGAACAAAACAAAAAAATAAACGATATACCAAAGGGTGGAACAATGCGAGGTCTTTTAACCTCTAACTCCATCACCTGGAAATCGACGGTTTTAGGCTCACATTCTTCATCGTTCTCACAAATTGGCTTTAGACATGGCATGCTATCTTCTAACCCATCCTTGATGTCGACATAGGTTACCTCATCGCTACACGTCTCGGTATTGTCATGAGATGTGAGTAGCAAGGATTCGCATCCTCTCTCAACTAAATCAGAAGTTTGAATTATTGGATTTTATGTCCTAAAACTCGTAGTTAGTAAACAATAGAACTTATTCTGGAAATTCAATAAAGTTGTTATTGAATATATTGTTTTCTAGAAATCCAATAAACCAAGGTCCCTTGACTATTAAATGAGTACTTTAACTTTATGTGGATACATAAAAGTGGATCAGGTTCGAGTAAATAGTCAAAATGATTTATAGTATATGAATAACGTTGGATGCCTTATTCTGGTAACAGTATTGAATGCGGCCTACTCTGTTTGTTACAAAGATTTGTAAAGTGCTACAAATGAAATAATCCTAATTCGTTCATGTTAGGACATGAGGAGTGGGGGTTTCGTGTGCAAATGAGTTTTGTACAAGATCGAACCACGAAACCAGTCACTCTTACTTTATAACGTTGTTTACTGTTTAAGATTGACTATTTCAAAGCGATGACCTAGGTAACTTGACCTTAATCCTGAGCTAACTATGAACTCCTATTTGTTTGGAATTATTCTTTGATCTGCAAACGGTGAAAGTAGACCAACTGTCTCTGTTCAATAAGCTTACCATTTTGGGGATAAGACTGGATGAATAGCTGGGGACATAGGGTGCAAGATGGAAATCACTCCTACCCGATTAGGGATAGTAGAGAGGTTGTTTCCTTCAAGTGCTGATTATGGGTCTTGAACAAGAGATCTCACCCTCTGATTAGCCTGAGAGGGATTCGATTTGTTGATTGGATCACAATCAATTGTTCATTAGGGTATCAGTGGGACTTAAGGAACAAGAGGTAATTTCGGGGGCAAAACAGAGATTCGACCCAGCTGTTATTACAAGCAACCTGTGAAGGGTTAACTTACTAATCATGATTATATCGAGTGGACATAATATATCTATAGTGAGGGGAGTTCAGCTATGGGCTTTAGTGGAATCACTTATTAGTTAACAAATGGGGGTTAGATCGGTCTAATGAGTTTAACCGATTAATTTCGAATCGTTGGAGCCGGTCCGCGAGGTCCCCCTACTAGCTCGTAAATGGATTAGCTCTAGAATAACGTGATAAGTTAATTTGGAGTGTTCAAATTAGAATTACATGAGATTGGAGAAATAATATTTAAATATGATTTAAATATTTGAAAATGGAATTTTGTTAAAATTAATTTAATATTTGATATTAAATTAAATAGATTATTTAAATTGTTTAAATAATTATTTATTAAGAAAATTAATTTATAAAATTAATTTTGTAAAATTAATAATATTTTCAGTTTTATTAAAAGAAATTAATTTATGAAATCAATTTATTAAAATTGAAAAAGAAGAAAAAACACAAAATGGAAAATTTGGATTTTCCATTGTCTTCTTCCAAGTAACTCACTAACAACCCACTTCTTCAACCTTCATTAACTCCAAGCATGAGTTGCATCTCATGCAGAAAATCTCTTTGCATGAATTCTGCAATATATTGAAGAGATTGAAGTGTTTTGAAATGAATGCAACCGATAGAATTTCTCTAAAAAAATTTGTAGAAGAAGGGTGTTTTTCACGTTGGGTTGCTACTGTGAGTTAAATCAAGTGGACACAAATATATCTACAGTGAGGAGAGTGAAATCAAGTGGACACAAATATATCTACAATGAAGAGAGTGCAACTATCGAGCTATAGTGTGACTCGATAATTAACGAATATTGATTAATCAGTCTAAAGAGTTTTAGCCAATTAATCTCAAATCGTTGGACTCATGATCAGTAGGTTCATTATGTCCCTCTACTAGCTCGTAAAACATAAACACCTTGAATTAATAAATTGATTGAATTTGGAATGATATCAGTTTGAAGTGTTCAAATTGAATATCAATGTGAAATGTTAAAATTGAATTTAGAGTTTGAATTTGAATAGTGCAAATTCAAATTAGGGTTTGTATAATTATATTTGATATAATTAATTAATGTTTAATTTATCGAAATTAAATGAAATTGGAAAGTTTATAAAATAGTTGATTTAAATATTAATTACATGAATAGGATTCATGTTTAAAATTAGGTATGTGATTAATTTAATATTTGATAATTAATTAAAATCATATTAATTTTCAAATTAAATTCAATTTGAGAAATTAAGTTATGAAATTTTAATTTAAATTAATTTTGAATTAATTGAAATTAACTTTCAATTTGTATTTGAAAATAAGTGGAAAATTCCAATGCTTTACCAACTAAGTAGGTGGAACTCTACAATTTACACATCTATCTCACTCAATCTTCAAATTGGTGTCTTTGACTGAATTCAATGATGCCTGCATGAAGAAGAATAAAAATTTTCCAATTTTTTTGATAGAATGGGAGGAGAATGAAAAAAAAAAAAAAAAAAAAAAAAAAAAAAAAAAAAAAAAAAAAAAAAGGTTATGCTGAGTTTTTCTCCTTCACTTGAAAACTATCTCTTTTACAAATTCACTTCAATTTTGAGTTCCACCACTCAAATTCAAGACTGAAAATAGTAAAGAAGATCTTTTGGTGGTTTCATTGAAGATTTGGAACTGAAATCACGTGAAGAGTCATTGGTTTTTTGGAGAATTCTTCAAAGGTTTTTCTCTTTGAAACTCAATTATGTGAAAATATGTACTATATGTTTTAATATTCTATGAACATACTTATTTTAATGTCAAAATTAAGGAATTAGAATGCTTAGCTTGTTTCTGTATTCCAACAACAAATTATCAAAATCTCCTCACCCATAGAAAACAATGGAAACTTCAAAGAGAGATGGGAAGCTTTTAGCTCGGACCACGATCAGGGGGACCAAAGTATTTTGGCTATAACCTATTGGGCATTATGGAACAATAGAAACAAAATTAGATTACAAAAACCATATCCAAATTAAGAAGTTAGATGCTCGTGGATTATGAAATACTATGAAGATTACTCGAAAGCACACCATTCAAACAAAAAGATCAATCATCCAATCTCACCTTGTACATAGAAAATTGATCAACAAGGGTTAAATCTCCCAGAAATTTCTTCAAAATAAACATTGATGCGACATAGAAATCAAATACCTCATCAATAGGTTTAAATGCCATCATCAGAAGTTCAAACGGAAGCCTTATCGGCGTAGCAATCAGATCACTGGAGATCGAATTTGAAGCCCGATTTGCTGAAATTTTAGCAATCCGAGATGGCATTAAGTTCGCAAAATCCTTTTCATGTTATAACATTATAGTTGAATCAGACTGCATTCAGTCCAAAAGGACAATTGGTCAAACTATGCCCGAGTGGCTTCTTAATAAAGTCTAATTCTGTTTTTTTTTTAAAAAAAAATACAGAAATCAATTGAAACAAAACTCAAAACTCAAAAGGAAAATTATAACCTTTTGAAATCCAGAGATTAATGAAATCAAACTCAAACCTTAAAAATAAGACTCCGTTTTATAATCATTTAGTTTTTTGTTTTTTAAAATTAAATCTATAGACACTAATTCTATCCCAAATTTCATCATTTGTTATTACTTTTTACCAATGATTTACAATATAAGTCAAAATTTGAAACAAAAATATAACTTTTAAAAACTTGTTTCAAATTATTGTAAGAAATAAAGAAGGAATAATCTTAATTTTCAAAAGCCATTAAATAGAGCTTAAAAGTGTAATATTCTAGACATATAGTCTGAATGGAAACTAGACTCAAAATTTAAAAATATTTTTTTTTCCTTTTATATTTTAATTATTTGGTTTGTTTTTCTTAAAAGAAGAGTTCGGTTAAATTATGATTTAGTTGGAAAGATATTTTAGTCCAATTTATTATCTTAAATACATTTAATTCAGGGAAATTAGAGGAAATAGCACAATCAAGGGGTGTCTTTTGATTTTTGTCAAAAAGCAAAAATAATAAGATTCTTGGCAAAAGCGGGTTGCGCACATGACATATATTTTTTTTACTCCCCAAGTTGCCTTTGGTATGATTGAATAACAGTTTTTTCTAATACTATGTAATTACTATACCGTGTATAAATTCTCTCGACCTAACGGATTCAACATATAAAGATGCTGAATTTTTCTCCCATTTTAAATTTTGAATTGGTAATTTTATATCTATTTTGATTTGATTTAACCACTTTTCGAAAAATATCAAAATTAATCAATCTTTAATTTGTTTATTGGCATTTTGATTTTAATTTATAATATATGTTTAGATTTTACATTATTTTACTCGTTTTTTTATTATTTTAAATTCGGATTAATTTTTTTTTATCTTGATTAGGATTTTACTTAATATTTTATACATATTATCATTTAACAAACTGTATATTTCATTTAAATTTTATCATTTTTTGTATTTTTTTACCACATTTTATTCATTATCATCTTATTGTATTATTATACTATTAATTTGTCTTTTCAACGAATAAATAAGTATTCACTTGTGCAATCTTGTTGTTTTTGCTATGCCTCTACAACGAGTTAGACTTCTTTGGTAGGTGTTGTGGTTGATAGAGTTATAAATACAGTATATAATTGTTGAAGTTTAAATGAAAATGGAATTATGAATACAATGTAATTGTAAATAAATGAGCTCTCTTCCTGATTTTTCTCCTCCGAATTATATTTGAATTTACATTTTATTATCAAATTAGATTTTATCTAACTACTTATCGAATTAATCATAATAAACAAAAACTTCTGATTTTTCTCTCCAATTTATTTTGAATTTATCTTTTATTATCAAAGTTGATGTTATCTAACTAACTTTCGATTTGTTTAAATGTCGGTCATAAATTCAATTGTATCTAAATATTTTTTTTAATTATTTTATACATATTGTTATCAAATTAATTTGATTTTTTTTACATATTTGTTATGTTTTCAATTTTTCATATAAAATATGTAAAAATGGCTTGTTGTACTTAAAAATAAGCATATAAATGGAAATAAACTTTAAATGTTTGAAATATGTGTGTATATATAAATATATACATATATTTTGTTCAATTTATTACTAATACTAATATTAATATTATTATTCTTATTATTCTCATTCATCATCATAATAATTATTATTAAAATAAGATCACAAAAACCCTAAATCTCATATTATTCATCTTCTTTACTTAGCCACCCCAAAATCTCCTTTTCTCCTTTTTAATCTCATATCCGCAATCGTTGGTTTAGCAATCATTTTCTTGAATTCCATAGTCTTGGCTAGCTTTTGACGACCACCCTCGCCAAGTCGCTGACCTTTTTCGCTCGCACACATGTTTCTTACTTTTGTTTCTACTTTGAACATCATTTTCAATAATGACGTTATGGGATTGATAGTGAAAGTTGGCTTTCAAAATCCTATGAGCAAAATGGTCACATGGAATGAAAACAATGAAACTCTCGGTTTGGTGTCAAATGCAACCATATTTCCAATAGTTACATCATCTTGAAGTTGCAATTCCTTCAAATACTCACTTGTCAACAACTTCACCGGTACATTCAACATTGCTCTTTCTCACCTTGGAGAAAGTCCATTGTTGTAGACATCATAAGTTTATAGTGACCCCTACCGCATGATCGTCATCTTCCCTTGCATACACACGTTCTATAGGTAGCTAGAAGCGTTATGGACCATATTAGATGATTTTTAATTTTTCCTTTTGGAATGTTTAGTTACTATATATTTGTGATATTTGAGTTGTTTTTGAACTAATGTATCTTTGCATTTTCGTTTGTACTTAATTTTATTGTTTTAGGGTAGTTTTATCATTTACTAATTAGTATTTTCTGTTACATAAACTCGAAATATTTTTACCATTTTTTCAAACAAAACTTTAAAATTTATTATTTCTCTTGTCAGCCCTTTAATTTATATAATAAAATATTTGTTTGACTAATTTACAAACTCATATTTAAATTTGGTCATTTATGTTAGTTATTTCAAACTTCCCCCCAGCCCATTAATGCCTGAAACAACCCAAATTGACTCTAGTGGGCCTTAGCCCATCACTTATTGGGTGAAATGGAGAAATAAGGTCCCATACTATTTTTATAATTTGCTGACTAATTTAGGAATTAAGAAATTCATATATGGGTGTTTTGACACAAAATTGACTAGAATCAAATTAGTAACAATTATATATCGTGTTTAAAAGTCCATATTTGAGATACAAATTTGAGTTGAATTGAGTGATAAAATTTATATTTAGGATATTGAATTCAGTTATATTGTCATAAATATCCCGTATCCTTTTTTGTAATTTAAGAAAATATATTTTTTCTGTTGATTTTTTAGAAGTAATCAATCACACATATATTTTCCAAGTTTCAACACTAAATTGAGATATCAACTTTAAAATTTTACATATATTTTATAATTTTTTTTTTCATGTAATCATTGTACTCGGTAGACGAAATACTATTTTTCATAAACTCAACAAATTTACAACATATTTTTACATTTGTGGAATGCATAGGTGGAACAAGTAAAAACAAGAAAAGTATATCATTAATGGGTTTAGAGGTTTTTATTTATTTATTTATTTTAATAACATCATAGGTCAAATTGTATGTTAAATTTGTTATATCCATGTATGTTTTGGTTAGTTTAGAATATTTGCATATGCTACTGTTCATAAAACTGACACAGAATTTTATCAACATTGTGGCTAAAATTGAGAATGGATGTTAGAAACAGATGCCTCTATATTTATCCTATGAAAATACGCATCTCAAATCTTTCTAATACAAATTTATGTGTAGTATATAAGTCTTTTTAAATGTGCAAATTGCATTGCTTTTTTTTTCCCTCTAAAATCTAACTAGACATGTATTTATGCATGTTAAAAAAAAAAAAAAAAAAAAAAAAAACAGGGAAGGCTATTAAATTATTATTATTTTTTTTTTTTTAAAACTAAAACTTGACAAATCGTAAATCCCTATCTTTTAATCTTTTATCAATTTAAATTTCAAACTTGACAAATTGTATCAATTTTGATCAATCATGTTTGAGGTTTTAATTGATGAAATTGAAAGTTTAGGGTTCAAGTTGACACAACAGACCAAACTTAGGGACAAAATTGATTTGTTTTCGATTCCTTATTTTTTAACATGTCATTTGATCTTCGTTTAACATTAAAAAGATTAGGACCTATTTCGATTGAGCCTAAAAATATGTTTTTCACAAAGTCATTTTTATACACAAATTTGTTTGGTTCAATAGATATTTGAAGTGTTTCTATACATGTCAAATTACAATAAAATACTATTATTAGACATTATGAACTATTGATTAGTTGAATTGGTTGATTGAAATTGGTTGTTGGAGTTGGTCTTTGTTGGAGTTTTCATCGGAGGTGATTTTTTGAGTTGTCAAGGTGATTGTCGGAGTCTACGAGAAAATGTAGTTATCAGAGGTGGTCACCGTGACTGGCAAGTGGAGTCATTGAAAACATTGTAGGAAGAGTGTTGGAGCGAGTTAGGATGAGTTGGTTAATAATCAATTCAATTCCATCATTTCAAGTTAGAGGACCAAGCATATAGTTGATAATTGTTACCAATCGAACCCAACTCAAATTGGTGAGTCGATCACCCCTATATAAAAATTTTATATATAGAAAATGAAGTATAATTTATTTGCATTCAACCTTACCATAACTATATTTATATTTATTACTATCAATTCAAGCATAGCTCCACTATATATACATATAAGTATTCATCCTCTAAAAAGTGAGGAGTTTGCAATTTTCCCTACACTACATAGCGTTGAAATCGAAATGTGCAACATTAATAAAAGAATTTGAATCTAACCACATTTTTTTTCCTCGACTAATAACACAGACAAAGGTTCAAACTAAAGAAAAAAATATGTCACAAGACACAATATAATATAACATATCTTCTCGCATTCACTTGAAAAAAAAGTTTGAAAAAGAAAATTTATATTTTGCATGATAAAATAAGATTGTTTAGAATATATTTTCAAGTGTTAAAAAATAAGTCATTTTGACAAAATTAGAATGTTTAGCAACTATTCAAAATAACTTTTCAATTGTATTTTAATCCATTCTTTATCATAAGTGTTTCAATAAAAATGAATTTTTTTTAAAACACTTTTTTCTCAAGCTAATCCAAACGGAACTTAATTAATACTCGAAAATTTTGCATTTATTATTTTAGATATTATATATTTTTTAATGTCATATATTCATACATTTTTGTTGGCCCAAAACCATAGTATAATTTTGTACTCTAAAAAAAATGTATTGTTTCGTATTCATCATTAATAATCAGTCATTGACATCAAAATGTCTATTGTATACGAAACTATTGAACTGATTCCGTATCTAATAATTTTCATTGACATTTTTAATATTTCCCCCCAAATCAGATCAAATATACAACACAGAGAACCTGTTTAGTTTACCATGATTCTATTTTATGTTTTTAAATTCATGGAATTGAGTGAATTTATGTTTGACAAACAATCCAAATTCTATTTTTTAAGATCGTTTTCGGATTATGTGATCTAAACAGTGCAAATCTGAAAATAAGATTTTTATGTTTTTTAATCCATAATTTGAATTTTGAAATTAAAAATGCAGAATTATATTAAATAAAGATTAAAAAAATAAAAAATATTATGTCATGTTATAAACCCAATTCATTTTTAAAAATTTAAATATGTATTATGTAATATATTATAAATTAAATGAAAATTATTTTAAATGACAAAACTGATGAAAATATTTATAAATAATAGAATAATATCATATTCTATCCATGATAGATCGCGATAGACTACTGTATGTGTCATCATGACACAATTGGACACACATATTAGTCTATCGTGGCCTATCGCGGTCTATTGCATATAGACAATGAAATTTTGCTATATTTGTAAATATTTTGGTTCATTTTTTCTATATATGAAAACAACCCTAAATTAAATTAGGTTAAATTCTAAATTTAGTCTCTATGGTTTGGATAAAATTAAAGTTAGTCCATGTAATTTTAAAATTTAAAATTTAGTTACTATTGTTCGATCGTCCTTATGGTTTGTTAAATCCTCTTAAGGACTATTTATTATGAAACTTTTATCAAACCATAAAAGGTAAATTCTAATTATAAACCAGAAGACATAAATTTTTATTGAAAACTATAGGGACCAAAATTTCAATTTTTCCAATAAATTATATAATATTACGAAACAATTATTACACAATTTTTGTTAACATAAAACATGTTCATAAATTAATTTACAATAATTTATTATCAACTAATATTTAGTTTACAATTGTTTGGATTAGAATTCACTTTCTGAATTCTGCTACTAAACACATATATGAAAAACATGAAATACAACTTTATTTTTATTTAATCATTTGTTTTCACATTCGGTACTAAATAGATCCTAAATATTTAGAATTTTATTAGACACAAAATTCAATTTTGGTTAATAGATTCGTTAATTTAAAATATCTCAAATATGTCATGAAGCAGTTAGTTTAAAATTTTAAAATTTAGGGATCCTTTTAGACAAAAAAAAAAAAAAATGGAAATCATAAGAGGTTATTATACATTAAATTAAATGTTGATACACCAGCTTATTAAACAAAAATTGGAAAAACCAATATGCAACTTATGATAGTACAGTTATACTTTAGCTTTAAAACATCATTTTGATCATTATAACTGAAGCACGTGCATATATGACAAGACATTCAAGTTGCTTGCTACCAACACTCTCCAGTAATTGTCAACTTCAACACAATTGTTCAACTAATTAACATATATAACTTCCACAAGAGATTAGGTGTTTAATTCATTTACCTCATGTTGTTGAATTAATTAAAAAAAAAACTCTTCAATAATTTTTTTTCCTAGAAAAATTATAAAAGTACAAATTTTGAAATTAAAAGTAAAAACTTGAATAGTGAAAAAAGAGAAAAAAAATTAAATGAATAAACATAAATCACCTGATACATCCTCAACGTATAAACTTTACCAAATCTTGAAAAAAATTGAGGTGTTTTTTTCTTATAAAAAACTTAACCAGATTAGATAATAGTTTAATTTATTTTAATTCACCCATTAATTTTAATAAAAATAATAATAATGTAAAAATTATCAAAAAGTCACTAATTTTAATAAAATAAAGTTGTAAACAAAGATAAGTTTAACCAATACACAAATTAATATTTGAATAACTAGGTCAAAATTTCATAAATTTTAAAAATAGAAAAATTTAGGTGCTCTATTAGATGTACCTATCTTGATGCTTCCCAAGTATGATCTAATAAAATATTGTTGTCATGTGACATTTATATTTTTTTTTTAAAATAGTTTTTTATGATTTTTTTGGTAGAAAAGTGAGGAGCATATGGACTAGGCGCACCTAATCATTGTTCTTTAAGAAAGAAAGAAAAGAAAAAAAAAAAAAAAAGGCTAATTGCATAAATCACTCATAATGGTATTTGCAATTATGCCTTCAATTTTTCAATTGTAAAAAATGAACCCTCAGATTTATAAAATGTTAAAATTTGACCCTCAAACTTAAATTATTGTAAAAATTGCAATAATTATATAAAATAGTTTTAAGGGTCAATTTTTATCATTTGGGATTAGAATTTTTATCATTATTATAAGTTTGAAGATTACCATTAAAAGTTTGAGAGAGCAATTATAACTATCATCATATCTCAGGATAGATTTTTTAATTTACCCTAAAAAATTGACTCTCATATAATTATCGTAAAGTATCATCAATTTCACGATAGCAAGAACTTCAAGATTGCAGCCTTTTTTAAAGTTAAAAATTAATATTGTAACACTTTCTTTAAGTTTGATCAAATAAATGAAATTTATTTCCTTTTTGTTTTGTAAAAAGTGATACAAATAGATAAATTTATGGTCAAAATTGGTTTTTCCACTAAAAAGGACTATTTTGAAAAGAAGAAGGATTAGATAGAGTTAGATTACACCTCATGTTTCCTACATCTTTACTACACAAAAGAAATTAAAAATATATATATATATTTTTAAAAAATCCAAAAAATATTTACACTGTACTCTTCAACTTTTTCTATAAAATGTAAATATTTTAAAACATTTTTTTATATTTAAAAAGACCCCTATTTTATTCAACTATATTTATAAATGGGACAAACCCAAGTTTTTCTTCACGTGGGAAAGCATTTCTTCACCAGCCGCAACCACGAAGAACCGAAGCTTCAAATCTCGATCCGATCGTCATCTTCACTACTCTGAATCAACACATTTTTGTCACGCAATTCATAGACGAAAGCTTTTAATCTCTTGTCTGCCTCCGAAAAGGAACATAGCAGATTTAGCCATCGCAAAAGAGAGAAAGGAAATGTACCTGATCTGCTTCTCTGCAACGAAATCCTGAAATGACCGATCATTCTTTGTTGATCAGAGACGAAAACCCCGCAAGGTATGAACAATTTTCGATTAAACCATTTTTGTGGACAATTTTCAGAAGAATACAGAGGTAGCAGCATCGTATCCTTAAATAAAATGGTGAAAGAGAGAAGAGGACGCTCTGAAATCTGAATCGGGAGATGAATCGAGTGGTAAATTGGAAGTAATTGCGTTTGATTGTGGTGCTTTCAATTTTAGGGTTTGCAGAATGAATAGTTGAATCAATACTGACTGACAGTTGCTAATAATTGATGGATGGATTTGTCTTTTGATGATCGGACTGTTCACCTTCACCTTTTTGTTTCTGACAACACGATTGGAACATCATTCGATAAGGAGAAGACAGATCGGTAGGGTGCAGGCGGAGGTAACGGCGGAGGCCGGCGAGGTGGGCGGAGATGAGCCTCAATCAACTGGCGTAGGGACAGGCCCTACGGTGGAGATGGGAAGAAATCACGAAGCGACTTTCACGCAATGAGAAGAATATTCTTACCTGCATGTCATTTTTTAAATTTCTTTGAAACATATATTCGAGAAAATAATATATTTTCGTCTCTCACTTTATTTAGTTTCTAAATTTAAAAATATTACATATTTAGTTCATAAATTTTAAGTTTTGTTTTAATTTAGTTAAGTTTTAAAATGTTATAATTTTACTTTTGAGATTTGAGTTTTGTTTCAATTTGATTCTTGGATTTCAAGATTTTACATTTTTAACCTCAATTTTAATTAAATACTTACTTTCACTCATCGATGTCAATTTCTATCAATTAATTAAAAATAATTATGAAACTTTAATTTTAAATTTAAATTTAAAAGCAATAAAAATAGTGAAAATTAATTATTTAGAATTCTTTTAACGATTCTTAATTTATTAACAAAGACAAAAACTGAGTATTTAGTGAAAAATCGATGTTAAAAATGTAAATCTTTAGACATGGTGATCAAATTGGAGCAAAACTGAAATATCAAAGGTAAAATTGTAGCATCTTGAAACTTATGTACTAAATTAAAACCCTACTCAAAATTTAGGGCTAAATGTACAACATTTTTTAATTTATAGACTAAATAGAGACTAAATCCAAAACCAAGGGACCAAAAAAATATTTTCTCTATATTTTACTAATTAAAATCAATTTTGATAAATAAAATATAAAATTAAAAAAAAATCAAAACGAGCCTAATTCAATTGAATATACTTAATAGAGTATAAAATTGTTAAATATTCGAATTTCTCACCTTTACATTGAACTCAAAATGAAAAAATTGATTTCAAACGATTAAACATTTGAAAATACACTAAAATGGAATAAATCCAGGAATAGAATGGAGTGATTTTGAAACAATAAAAATCATTATTATCATGTTGAAAATTCATTTAAAAATATTTCTGATAATTTAAAATAAACATTAATAATATAAAGATGTGAAATGAAACACATGTTTAAGAGTAATTTTAAACATGACGTAATTTAAGATTTTTTTAAAAAATTATTCTCAAACATGTTCTACATCACAAATGTTAATTGCAGTTCAAAACTACCTTCTTTTTATACAGTAAAATCATATGAATATTAAACAAACTAAATTTGAATTTATTATATGAATAAACAAAATGAATCTCAATAATTAAAAAGGAATTGTATTAAACAATATTTCACTCAAAACATTTAAAATTATCGAAATTGTCAATCAAATATGAGTTCGAGTGAGGTAATCCAGACCCTCCAATACAAAAGGGGCGTATGATAATAGGATCATATACATATTTTTCATATATTAAGAAACAAGGTGGCATAGTATAAATATAATAAATTGTATTAATTTTCACTATAAATTTCGGTCGTAATTAAAAAATTTCTCAAGTGTACCTACTAGTCTCATGTTACAAGGTAAAGTTTTAAAAAAAGAATTCATAAATTTTAAATATTAAATTTCACACGATTCAAAAGCCTAACACCACCCCTGAAAAGATAGACAAATAAGTAAACTAGTTTTTTTAGTTTTGTTTTTCTTTTCAAATTATTAAATTAAAAAATCGCCCCTAAAAGATTATATCACTACTACAAAATCTACATTACTTGATACTTATAGTTTTTAATTACTTGACGTTTCTGTGGGAAAAACGTCGAATAATATGATTTTGGACAAAAAAAATATCAAGTAAAAGGTTAAAAAAGTGGAGATTGACGGAATATTTCGAATATTTTCACACGGACCTTCGTGTCAAGTAATATAAGGTCTTACTTGACATGTTTCACGTGTCAAGTATAAAAAACTCTTACTTAACATTTTTTTCATGTAAAGTAAAAAGGTTAAAAAAGCGGAGATTGACAAAGCGATACCCTTATATCTATCTTCGTATATCTTACCTAATTATTCTATCATAGTCTTTCATCAGACAAAGTCTTCTTGTTTTTAGACTATGTTTGATGTTTTTTTGTGAGTGATTGGAGTGGAGAACACATATGAATACATATTGAGATGCACCCAAAAATACTCGCAATATATAATTGAAAGAAAAGTAATATTTGACTACAAGCAACACTCCTCTTTGTGTCACGTTCTTTAATTACATATAGAAAAAACATATTTAAAAATTATATTGTCTAATAAATTGGGATCAAACCATACTATAAATCACATCAAAATAGATGTGGTCTAAAATGTAAGGGGACGTTTGCCATAACCACTTCTTAATACAGTAAAAACTATTTCAAAACCTCAAATTAGCTCCAGTCAACACTATTTCAAATCTCCCATTTGCTACGGTGTTTATTATTTACTACAGTTTTTACTATTTTACATTTATCATTTTTTTTTTATTATTTGCTATCGTGTTTATTATTTCCTCCTCAAACTAAAATAGTTTACACCTCAAACACATATTATTATAACTCAAATTAAAATAATCTATACCTTAAATACAAATTTTCATAATCCAATTATAATAATCCAAAACTATAATAACTAACTCATAGTTAAAAGGCTTTCTAAATATTTTTAAAAAATAAATGGTGGGTGGGAAGGTAAGAGAGAAGGATGAATGATTACATCTATTGTATGTACTGACAGTGTCCTATGAAAGGAATTGGTAATGGAAATTTGTAGGGATAGTATTGCTGTTGGATTATAGTGACAGCTAAGTCTATCTCTTTTTACCCCATCCAATCAATTCTAACTTTCATACCATTTTCCCCTCTCCCCTTTTTATTGGTCCTTAATCTATTTTCTTATTCGTAGGTATATCATTCATATATGTACAATACAACCCTAACCTACGCACACTTTGTAGTAGGGAACATTTAATAGGTGGGTGGATCTAATATTTAATAGAATTCTTTTCATTTTTTTAATAAATGACATGTCCAAATGGCATGCTCACTTGTCAAAATATATATACGATTTAAACCATCGTTAGCATATATTTGATGTCAGTTGGGCTAAGTTCACTTTAGTATTTATCCAAATATGTTAATAAAATGTAATTTGTTGACACATTAGCTTGATACTATGAAGCACAGACACAGATACGATTACACGATATGGATACGACAATTCGCCAAATTTTAAAAAACTAAGATATGGATACATCTAAGGATGCGTCATGTTTTTATATATATTTTTTTAATATATATATTTCTAAAAACGAGAATACTTATACGTTGAAGATACATTTTTTTTTAAAAAAAAAACCTAGAATATAGATAAATTTAGCATACAAATTAATAACAATAGCACAAAATATAATACAAATACTGAAATACAATACAAAAAAAAAGTTACATCTAAGATGTTAAAGTACAATAGTTAATAAAATGCAATAGAAAAGTGACTCATATTGCAAAAAAGAAAGAAGAAGGATATTAGAGAGAGAAATATGAAGATAAATGAAGAACTTATTGTTGAAGATATTCAAATGGTTTATATTTTGGTGGACTTTGTGGGAACTCAAGTGTGAAGATGGAGATTAGATGATTCTAGTCTAGGGTTTGTTCCGTCATTTATTTATTTTTCTTGTAATTTCGGACTCGAGTAATGAGATTTTTAAATAAGTTGCCTAATTTTAGATTGGGAAAGATTAGATGAGTTATTTGTTTTTTTTCTTGAAAAAAAAAGTATGCATAAGAATAAGTATGTCAAATCGCATGTCAGATACGTATCTGGAAAGTATCTGAAAGTATAAATATCAAATCTTCTGTCAGATATGTATCTAGGAAGTATTGATATCCGATACGTGTCTGATATTGATTCTTTGCCTCACTTGAAGTATATGTGCTTCAAAAGTTTGATATGTTGACAAAGCAAACATAAGTATAGAACAAAATTTCACTTATTAAGGTCCCGTTTCGTAACTATTTGGTTTTTTTTATTTATGTTTTTGAAAATTAAGTTTATTTTATCCGCATTTCTTATAATGATTTGCATTTTTCTTAAGTACAATGGTCAACTTCTTAGCCAAATTCCAAAAACAAATATAATTTTTTGAAAGCTAATTTTTTCAATTGTAAAAAATTGGGTCTGATTTTTTTAACACCATTAATGAAAAGTAGATAACATAGAAAGAAAATTGAAAGTATAAATAGTGTGTGTAAGCTTAATTTATTTTTAAAAACAATAACGAAAAATAAAATTGTTACCAAATTTGTCCTAAATGGTTATAAATATTTCATCTATTTGGTTTCTGTCACATCAACATCATTTTAAGACTGATGAGTGGTCCATTTACATTAAAATTATATTTATTAAAGTAAATATAATATATTTTTTTGCTAAAAAAAGTCTAATCTTTTGTAAACACTACAAATAAATTACATAGAAAAAGATACATGGTACCGTAGACAATGCTTCATGCTACTTTTCATTTACAATAAATCACATTAATTAACGCAAAAGATATTTTATCTCACCAATTTTGAAGTTCTTAATTTTCACATATTAAGTGATTTGTCAATTAACCAAAAATTTGAGGTTGAAAATTATGGGAAGTTGTTATACTCCACAAAGTACTCGTGTATGAAACTTGAGAGAACATTTTCTTTCTAGGAACAAACCAAGTTGTGAAATTAAAGTTTATACAATTTCCAATAGTATACAGGTAATAAAGGGGAGTTTCATTATTTTTTTATGCAACCATGCAAAAACTTCCAAAACTAGACATTAAACGGACTTATCGATTTCATAAATCATACGAACCAAAGACTCCAAAAACAATTTATTGTTTTAAATACATGTTCATAACTTACCAATCTTAACATAGCTCATTAAGAAAAAAAAAAAAATACTTCCACTCTATGAGTTTATTTATTTTGTTGTCTATCTTTGAAGAGTGTTATCAAAATATGAACCAAACAAACTAAGGTCCTATTTAATAACCATTTTGTTTTTTATATTTTATTTTGAAAATTAAGCCTATGGTTATTACTTCTACCTCCAAATTTTTTCATTTATTATCTACTTTTCACCAATTGTTTAAAAAATCAAGCCAAATTTTGAGAACTAAAAAAACATAACTTAAAAAAATTGTTTTGTTTTGAGAATTTTGCTAAGAATTCAACTATTGTACTTAAGAAAAATGCAAATTATGATAAGAAATGTGAATGAAATGAGCTTAATTTTAAAAAATAAAAACAAAAAAGTACATAGTTACCAAATGGTGGCTTCAGAAAAAGTACTTAAAAAAAAAAAGAAAAAAGAAACTCATTTTTGTTATCGGAATTTAGCTATAAGTTAAAATGTTTCATTAAGAATAGTAAAAATGAAGGTAAAGAAATAGCGAGAAAATAAACACAATTAATTAAAAAAAAAAAAGAAAAAGAAAAAGAAAAAAAGGGGACACAACCTTAAAAACTCAAATTGTCAAGGTATCAAATTTTATGTCAACAACACAAATTACATAACCACAATCACAATCAATTCGTACACAAATAAGATAGAAAATTTCATGAAAGTGCAAAATGCTCAGATATCATTGAGGCGGTCTGATTAAACCAGCTGGCCCAAACTAAACCTTAGATAAGAACTCAAGTAAAGCTAGGGTCTAGCTTGCAAGATTAGGACAATTCAAGAAGCTTAAAATCCATAGGTTCACTAATCCCAAAATAACAACATTGTTAATGCAGCTATAGAAAAGGGAAGTTGGATGAGTACTAAAGTTAGTCACCTCAACATCCAATAGTAATCTCAACATAGTGAATCTTAGTTAAAATACAACTATAAATGCCCTTGAAATAAGCCAGAGTGAGTTTTTAGGTTACCTATAATCTTTCAGAAACAAAGAATGCCTTTTTAACCTGTGAGTTGTGTTCCTTCTTTCAGTTCCACCTGGTGCTTTCTGCTCAACTCCTACAGTAGAAGATTGCTGGGAAATGGATTTCACCAACAGCAGGTGATGCTGATGAAATGGCAGTTGATGAAGAAGAAAAAGAAGAAGGGAATCCTGATGATGCTGCCGCAGAGAAGAGTGGCACAGAGGTTGTTGCACTTGCGTGGCCATGGATCTGCCACTCCCAAGACTCAACCCCCATCCTCATCTCTGTTGCTCTTTCCTGCGTTCAACAATTTTATTATGAAATCAACGAATAAAGAAAGCAAGAGAA
This sequence comes from Benincasa hispida, assembly GCF_027475165.1. Taxonomy (NCBI): domain Eukaryota; kingdom Viridiplantae; phylum Streptophyta; class Magnoliopsida; order Cucurbitales; family Cucurbitaceae; genus Benincasa; species Benincasa hispida. The sequence continues at coordinate 68,433,691 of NC_143488.1, forward strand.
ACGTAAACAGTAAAGATTGACGTAGAGATTTACGTAGTTTATTAACAGTATGTTAACTAGGTCCATGAGTAGGAGAGATCGATTTATTATTAGAGATGAATATTAGAAAAATATAAATAGTAAAGATGTCAATAGGGTTAGAGAATTCATATTTGGTCATTCGGAGCATCGAATAACAAATTCAATGCATTCCAACAAATTTTAATGATGTTCATATTGAATGTAAAAAGATTCAGTAAAGACAACACCAACGGCCAATTTGAATATAGTTCAACTAGTTTAGACATATATCCTCGATGCAAAAGTTGAGAGATTCAAATCTTTCGACTCCAACTCCACATGTTGTTGAACTTATAAAACCAATTAAAAAGAAAAAGAGACTAGAGAAAGGTGAGCCCCACATAATAAAATGATGCAGCTACTTTTATCTACCGAGTAAGTGAGGGGGCTGAATGTAAACAGAAGAAATATGTACCCTTCAACTGAAATAAATGTGTTTTGTGGACCTCACATGATAAAACAATATATTTACCGAATTCGTAGGTAAGCAAAATATGACTGGATCTCTTGACAACAATGTATGTACTACAATAGTCCCTTAAAAACTAAAATAAATGAACAATGTGGATCTCTTGACATATAATAATACATCTACTGATTATATCAAGGAAATATGTACTACAATAGTTCCTTCGACTAAAATAAATGAATTGTGTAACCTTGTATATTATCTACTGATTAATACAGATGCAGGGTAATATGAAAAACAATATTATTTTTCCCCAGTCAGATCATATAGTTTAATGAACTTTCTTTTTGAAATAGTGCAATTATTACCCTGGAGATGGGAAAGAAACTGGAATTTGAAACATTCCAAGAAGAATGGTAATTGGAAGGCACTGCAGAGCTATATGGCTGAGATGATCTAATTGCTGCTGAAACAGAGTTCTCAGGCTGCCAGTGGAGCTAGATGTTAGCCAAACATGAAAAGAAAATGAAATACAGCTAGGCATAGTCAACGTAAAATCACCGGTCAAACAAAAAGTTTAAAATGATGAGTTGTGGTAAATTAAGTCATACCAAAACTTTAACAGTCAGTAGAAAGAATTCCAGAAGTTGGTCTTGGGAATTACCATAGCTCTTCTGTCAACAAGCATGTTGTGTGAGCTGTGATGAATACCATTACCAAACATGCCAATGCTCTCACTTCCAGCATCAGAATGATTTGGGGGAGCAATTCCCAAGTTCAGATCAAGAATCTGGTTGTTCTCTGCATAAAGGAAATAGAGAGTTTTCGATAGTGATCATTACGTGTAATCCGATCGAGCAAACGGGGCTGTTAAGAACAACAAAAATGACAATGATCAACTAGCAAATTGTATAAACAGAGAAGGAACAGACCTCCAGTGTCAGTTTCAGAAGCCATCTCTGCCACATAAGAACTTGGCTCAAAATTTGTAACAGCCTCCTTACCATTGCATCTTAAGGCAGCCTTGTCGTATGCCCTGATTAAGCAGCAAAATTTGAAGTTAAAAGGAAAAGGTGCAAATTACAAAGGCTAAACATGAATGATTTAAGACGACCTTGCAGCCTCAATCTCACTATCAAAGAGTCCAAGATATATGTACCTACGAAGATGAAAAGGCCAACAAAAACAGCTCAATTGAAGACAAAATCCTAGAAACATTAGTCAACAAACACAGAAAACTAAGTCCCATGATGTTCTGTACAAAAGCTAAGACCATAGTATAATTTAGACTCACTTCTTGCCCAAAAACTGGCCCATACGAGCTTCCCATCGTCCACATTTATGCAGAGTAACTCCTCTGTACTTCGAGCTTCCCCTTGAAAATCCAGTGCTATGGCGACGAAGAATATGAACAAACTCTTCCTTGGTGAAATTACTCATCTGGGTTATTAATGGCAGCCAGAGTAAAGATATTCATCAATGGCGTTAAAAGAGAATTTGAATTTCTGACAGTAATAAATATTATCTTAGCCAATCCCACCTGCTTAATATCTTCATCATAATCACAGACATTGAAATTGATATCTGCATCGATCCCACGAAACTTGATCGCCGCTCGATCATATGCTCTGAAATGGAAAATCCGAATTCTAAGAGAAATCCAACGAAAAAAATACACAAACAATGAATAAGAGATGGTTTTTTTGTTTTGTTACCTAGCAGCAGCATGTGCAGTATCAAAACCACCTGAAGGAAAAGAGAAACAGCCATAGCCATGATTATGAACAAGAGTTTGATCAGAGAGAATGAGTAATAAGAGTTTGAAAAAGGAAAATTAGAAAATCCTACCCAGATAAACCTGTTTCCCGCAGTCCCTGTAATGAACAGAAAATGTGCTCAAGAATGGCATAAATGGCGGATTCAAATTCAAGCAACCTAATGATGAGAAGGAATTTTCAAAGAGAATAAAACCCTTACCAAATATGCGATTCCCATCTTCCTGTTCGTCGATAAAAAGTAACTCCACGATACTGCGAACTTCGAGACCTTGGACCTCGTCGGTTCTTCCTCATCGGCTGATGCTGTTGCTGCGCCGGCGGTGCGGCTATTCGCCGCTGCGGCACACCACCACAATAACCAAATTCCGGCGGAGAAACCTCCGGCCACCGCTTCTGAGGACTCGAACCAGAAGATATCCCCCCTGTTAATGGGAAGAGCTCCATCGTCTGATCGCGGTGGTCATCGAAAACACAGAGTGATTTCGCCGTTAAGCTTTCCTGAACCACGTAGTCTTTACCAAAGGTGAACGGGAACGCCTCGTCAGCGTTAGAAGACGAGTCCTCATCGCCGGTGGTACTAGCGGAAAGATCGCCGTTAACGACGGAGGACGAGTTAAAGCTACCGGCGCTTTCCATTCTATTCGCCGGAAACTGCAGAAACCTCTCAGTAACCATCTCAACCGAATCGGAAGCCGACTCAGAGGAAACAACTTCGAGGTTAAGATCCAGCATTGGGTTTGAAGCTCCACCTTCTACAAAAACAATGGGAAATCAAAGCATAATTGGGATTGTAAAGAATCAATCAACCCATCAGAACACTGCAGCAGTTGTTACAGAATCAGAGAAGCATTGTGAAAGAAACAGAGAGAATATGAAGGAAGAAGATGAAAAACAGTGGAGATTCTCAAAAGAGTGGAAATGGGTCACCAGTAAACACACTCATAACTGTTCCAATTTGATTTTGATGAGCAGAGGAGAGAGAAAAAGTGGAAGAGAGAATGTGGGAGAAGTTGTTGTTCTATTGGAGGTGGTGGAGGTCCATTTCCATGGCGGATTGAAGAAGAAGAAGAAGTGGGGATCACTAAAAACTGCACTTCCTCTTCCTTACTGAGTTGTTTGAAAGAAAACAAAGGAAAACTGTGTGGAGGTTAAATCAATCAGACCAATGGACACCAATTTGTGACTGAGACCACTCTCTCTTTCTCTCTCTCTAGACTACTCTTCTTTTTTCCTTTTTAAAGTTGAGTTTAAAATACATTATATACTTTAATATAGTACAACCTTTTTTAAGCAATTAATGGCATATTTGTTGGAAATAGAATATGTAAGAAAGAAACAAAATATATATATGGATTTAAATTATAAATTTAAACCTCTATAGTTTTAAAAAATTAAAATTTAATCCCTATAATTTTAGAAGTTAGAATTTTTATAATTTAATAAAATTTTATAAATAGTCTTCATGGTTTGATAAAATCCTTTTAACTTATATCAAATCATAGAGACTAAATTTCAACTTCTTTAAACTAAAATTAAATCATATTGAATCAAATGTTTAGGTCTTGATTTTATGAAAATGTGATGTCGATATTAATATTAAATTTATATTAGTAACACTTTAATGTTTTTTTTTTTCTAAATATTTTATGGATTTTTTTTCAATATAATAAAAATGTTGATTTATCTCCCGTTTCAATATCAAATCTATAAAAATGTGAAAAAATTTATAGAAAATTAATAAATAACTTTAGTAAAATTTAGGAGATGAGAGGCCAATTATTATTTCAAATGTAAGTTGATTCTCAACCTTATAATAATCAATATAAATAAGAGTGAAGCAATGACTCGACTTGAGTTAGTTGATCAATGGATGATCCACTATTCACTATTTTATATTATAAACTACATATAAAATGAACTATATAAACGATATATGTCGTCCCTCATTTTGATATAATGCATTATATGGATCCTTTTAGATTATTTAAAAAAACATTTTTTTAGAAAATTCGTTTCTATTCAAACACTTTTAATAAAAACTAATTCAAATATACTTGAAAAATTATTTTGCGTGGTTGCTACATTCCAGTTTATTCCAAAATTACTTATTTTTTAAATTAATCATTTAAAAATGTATTCCAAACACACCATAAATGATATTTACCCAACTCCATTGATGCACTCATTTATCTTTAAAATTAAGCTCTATCTTTCAATTTTTTTTATGTATATTTAATATCTAGACATTAATTCTCGAAACATTCCTTTTTTTTTTTTTTCAATAAACATTTCCTCAATATTTTTTGCCAACTACTATAAATAATGTAAAATAATGTACTTAAATGCAACAAACCAATGTTCATATCTCATTTTTTATATAATGCAAATCCCTAGGAAAATGAAGGTCCACTTTTACATGGAGCTGAAAATTTTTGCATGCACCCTCCCCAACGGGCATTTACTATACCTAAATATTTCAATATATAATCTTCCACTTCTTGGGCGAAAAAAAACTGATTGTTATTGAAATTTATTTATTTATTTATTTTTTATAATATATCCATTTTAATAAATCACCATAAAAAAAACATGTACAAACTTACTCGATAGGATTCTTCATCAAAAACAATAGGAGACGATCATTTCAAAACATAGCATGACCTACGGACAACATCTATGAGACTTAAAAGACCACTTGATTGGGAGTAAGAGAATCTACGATACTTACAATCTCACATACGTTATATTCATCATTTTAGAAAGTAGGAGAAGAGATCTCTCTTTCACATCAGAAAAAAAAAGTTAATTTGATTCAATACAACTTAATGATGCATCAAATACCAATGATAGTCAAGACGAATCATATGACTAAACAATTGATAAGAACCCAGGCAACATTTTCTCCATATATATATATTAAATACAAAATTTTATGCTTAAACTTAATAATAAGAATTAAATTGAGAAAAAAAACATGTGCCTTTTACGGTCAGGAATACAGAATCATGTACGGTACGGTTCATTGGAATTTAATGTCAATAACTTTTTGTGGTACAAAAAGATTATAACATTGTCATTGATAGGGACATCGACTTTTTAAGAGGAAAAATCTTGAGGTTATAGTCCAAATTTCATTAATTAAATTGTAATAATTTAGGATTCTTTTAAAATAATAGATTTAAGAAACAAAGTTGTATTCATGTTTTCATATATTTTGTAATAAATTCATACATAGATTATAATTTAAACCATTGTTAAAAAAAGTGTTTGATAATATATTTATAAAGTATAAAACTAACTAGAGTTACTTATTAGATATTATAGTGAATACAAAATATTATTAAAACTAATTATTTTAAATGACAAAATTATTAGAAATATTTTCAAATATAGAAAACTAGACACTAAAAGATGTCAATCAATGATAGATATGTTGGGATTGATGCTTTAAATCTCGTGGGTCCTGTAGTTTGTAATTGTATTATACAAACAGTTTATTTATTTAATAAAATATGAGGTATTTTATTTGACATTTAGTATCATTTAATAATTGTATTATACAAACATTTATCTGACATTTAATAAAATATGTCAATCAAACAGCTTTCGGTCCTGCTAGGCTCCTTCCTAACTTTCGCTGTCGTCTTTCCACTTCGCAGGGTGACTACTTGGCAGTGTTCTTTCCATGTGTTCCTCAAGTTGCGTGGGAGCTCAGTTGAGCTTGGCAGGGTCCCTTACGGTCTATTTTTCATCTCTCCCGTAATCTGTCCAATTTGGATTTCTAGATTGCATATGGAAGTCACCTGATTCTGGAGGACTGTCTCATTCTTTTCAATGTACTGTTTTAACAGGTTCTCCAGAGAGAATGATGGTGGTGCTTGAGAGCTACTGGCTTGTTGTTGCTATTGACTGTTAGTTCGTTGGAAAAATCCTTGTGGTCCTTCTTTTTGCGCCATAGGTTGATAGCCTTGTTATTGGTTATTTTTCCAAGAAAACTTAGGGTGGTTTCTCCACCCAGGGTTATATGTGTTTGAAAAAGGGTTGTTCTTGACAAAGTAGATTGACGGCGGGTTTCATGGACACTCTTCAACTGAATGCGATTCTCCACATGTAGCACAGCTCGTGCTTGTCTGTTTTATTGCGTTGACTTGCCCTCTCTACGTTCCAGGATTGTTGATTGCGATGCTCTGTAATAAATTTATCATTGCATTCATTTGATTTTACAGAGATGTGATGGCACCATTATTTGCGTTACCTTCTCTGGGTTTTAATCGTTGATCGCTTTCTTGCCAATCTTCATGGTTTTTCGATATGCAATCAAGAATGTTCTTTGCCTCATTGTAAGTCTTATCTAGCAGACTGCCTGCTGCTGCCACATTAGCAGCTGTCTGCGATGTAGGATTTAGTCCATTATAGAAAATCTCCATTTGGAGGCAGTCTAGCAATCCATTGTGCGGGCAGTTGCGCACTAATCTCTTGAACCTCACCCATGCGTCACTGAGTGATTCGTCTTCTTCTTGTTCAAAGTTTTTGATTAACTTCCTTCTTCTGGCATTCTCTGTAGGAGGGAAACACTTCTTCATAAACTTCTCCACAACCTGTTCCCATGAAGTTATCTCTCCTGGTTCGAGGGAATATGCCCATTTTCTTACTTTATCGCATAACGAAAATGGGAATAGCGTGAGTCGAACTTCTTCAGCGGAGATATTAGGGAACAAAAATGTGTTACAAATTTCAATGAAGCTTCGGAGATGGGCGTGCGGATCTTCACCACACCATCCACCAAACTGTCCTACTGTCTGTATCATCTGTAACATTACCGGCTTCATCTTAAACCTTGATCTGTCCAATGCTGGCCTCATGATTCTTGGGGAGAAATCATACAAGTTTGGTGACGCATATTCCCGAATGGGTCTATTACGATCATTCGCCAGTAGGATAGGATTCGTCATTATGTTGTTTGCATTTGCGGCTCTTTCTTCCTCCGCCATTCTGGGAGTTCTTCCTTCTTATCGGCGTCTATTTTTCTGTCTTCTTTGAAATGTTCTTTCAATCTCTGGGTCGTAATTGGGCTCAAGAGCGTGTCCTTCGCTCATGCGACGCTTGCTTCTTCCTTTACCGAAGGAATGGCACTGCACAGAGGTCGAAAGCTGCAAAGAAAATCAAAGAGGTTTGCTGTTAGCACAATATATATCGTAGCCCCAGGCAACAGTGCCAAAAACTTGATGCATGTAATTATGATGCGTTATGGTGTGAGCAAGTTTTCCTAACGAGGCCCAAGTATAAACCTTTCTAGGTCTCCAGGTAAGTCCAGGGTCGAACACATGGATTACTAAGTAGATATGCGACAAAACACTTTGATTCTTTTGCGGTGGTAAAAATAAATGAAGTGGATAGTGTTTTAATTGAGATTTTTACTATGCGACGAGTTGAATACAGAGTTGATGAAAGCGTAGAGTTACAATAAGTATGTGATGAAGGGGTTGAAAAGGGGTTTAGCTAACATTTCCTAAGATTGTGCACAAATTATGCGACCATGCTACACACAAATAATAGCACGTCATTTCTCAATGAAGAATGTCATAATTCTTATTTCTTGGGCGCATGCGATGTATATGCGAAACAGTCGATAGGACTTATTTCTAAGCCTCTACTCTTGCCTATGCGATTATGAATTATGCACACATAAGACAAGGTGACCGCATACAATCATTCCTATTTCTAGAGTGCATGCGATGTGTAAATAGTAATAGAACTTATGTCTAAGTTTCTATTTCTTGCTTATGCGATTCTAATCCGACTCTCTCAAGCCTATATTCTAATCTGACTCTCTCAAGTCTAGATTCTATCCTTAGAATACTCTTTCAAGTATGTCCAAATGGTGAGTGATGCTTACATAAGACAAGATGAACGCATAAAATGTAAATTTTAAGTCATGCTAGCTAAGTACTTCTCAACCCATTCAGAAATTTAGCTACTCATGCGAGGTATGAAGAGATTGAACACAAATTGAAATGAGATTTCCATTTTCTGTAAATAAAGTACTAAATAAAAATAACAAATGGATATGAGAGATAACAAGCTCGGTAAGTTATGCCTGCTTCCCGTGGCCTTTTACACTGCTCTTTTATCACTTCAACTCTGTTCTCAATGTGGATTCTTGCTCTCGCAAGTGTTGGCCCTCTCTCTTTTGTATTGCTTTCCGGCAGTCTCTCGATCTGTCCGGGAATGATCTCTCGGCTTCCTCGTCTCCTTGCTCTCTCCGTCCTCTCTGTATAAGTGTGCGCGAGAATGGACTAACTAACTAACTCTCTAACTCCTTTTTCACTAGTAGCCTTCGATATTTATAGATTTCAAGGTGAAGCCGCCTTTCTTGCTAATGATTGCAATGATGGGCGGTATTAATTCCCCTCTCTGATGCGTCGTTTAATGGTCACCGAAAGTTGAGTGTACTTGCTACAGTGTGGCTTTTAATGGCTTGTCAACTAAATTCGAAATCGACCGTTATCAGCTTTTCGTCCCATCATGATTTATTATGCTGTCACCTTAATGTGAGATCTTTATGCGGCCGCCTCTTTTTAGAAACTTCTCACGATCGCATAACTTGCGATCGCAATCTTCAAGTGTGCTGACACATTGTGCCTTTGGATCGCAATTTCATATGTGTCATCGCATTGTACCTGCACAAAATAGGTAAATTAACTACTTTTATGCGATGAACGTTTGCGATCGTAATTCCTTTCAGTTTAGCACTTTCATACATGATATTGCCTATTTTATCATCACATTCTCTCATTGTTTTACTTATTTGAGCTGTAATAACTTGTATTTCTACCAGTTATCAATTTTATGGGTCCTTTCTCACCTTCTGAGGGTACTCTTATATTCTGCTTGCGGTAGATTATGTTTCAAAGTGGGTAGAAGCGGTTGCTACTAGGACAAATGATGCTCGTATGGTCCTTAAATTCTTACATAAAAATATTTTCACACAGTTTGGCACCCCGTGAGCACTGATTAGTGATGAGCGATCTCACTTTTGTAATAAATTTCTTGACAGGATGCTTTCTAAATATGAGGTTAAGCATAAGGTATCTTTAGCTTATCACCCACAGACTAACGGGTTAGCTGAAGTATCTAACAGGGAGATTAAGCAAATTCTAGAAAAGACAGTTCAAGCCAACAGGAAGGATTGGGCATTAAAGCTTGATGATGCTTTGTGGGTGTATAGAATGGCTTTTAAAACTCTGATTGGTACATCCCCGTACAAGTTAGTGTTTGGAAAGGCGTGCCATCTGCCTGTTGAGTTAGAGCATCGAGATTATTGGGCTATTAAGAAGCTGAATTTTGATCTTCAAACAGCTGGGAAG